>NC_068406.1:20726163-20788663 GCF_023724105.1 Carassius gibelio
AATTCTCTAAGAACATTTTCATGTAAAATGCCCACACTATTTTTTTTTTTTCTTTTAAAATTGACATTTTTTTTCTTTTAAATGCTTTCATTCGCAATGCGAGATGTGAGGACACTAATTGTAAGAGCAATGTCTCTTTTAAAAGGCCAAGGTTTTTAAGAAACAACAGTTTTTTTTCTCTATTCAGCATTTTTATCCTTGTTCCATCCCATCAGACTTTGCTGCTGTCTTCACTGTCGACACTTCCAGGCTCATTGCAGCTGATAATGATTGACAGATCACTGTAGTTTTTATACAGAGAGCAACACCAGTTCTGGTGAGAAAATTGTAAAAGGCAATATAAGTAAATATCGCAATCATACATAAAGCTGCATTATTGTTATGGGTTGTCTTTATGCAAAAGCACCCAGCGTATTTATCTAATACAGGCCTGGCTTGAGCCATTGACCCATATGAGACTGTGTTTAATCCTGTGAAGTGACGGCACATGCTGCGACCGTTCGCCTGGAGGAGCTCAAGCATGAAGGAAGAGGATTTGAGCCACATAAAGCCGTCCTAACCGACTATAATATCCACCATAAAACAGAACAGCTAGCCAAAAGTCACGTCCTCAAGAAGCACTTTTGCACAATAAAACACCATGTTATGGACGAAGGGAGTGCTGTGTTGAACTTCATTTCTTTGAAGGATAAAAATGAGTTTTTAGCTTCTCTGGGGCTCATAGAAGTTCGAGCACCAGCCGTTTGATCAAAACACAATTGCTTTGGAAGGAATGTGTGATTACGAAAAGATGAAAAAGAAACGCCGTCAAAGGAGACCGATGCTCAGTGACTTTATGAAGGCACATTTGGTGCAGATACATTTCAGAGACTCACCCTTAAGCCGAAATGTTTCATTCATGCTATTATCATGAAAACATACCGCCTTAAAGCAGTGTTCAATATTACAGCCTGCGAGAGAACATTCGGTATGCATCGTTTCGCCCTGCAAAGGTTCGATCAAAAGCGGTTTCACTCAAAAACGCAACACTGCCGAACTGTTTCGAGTGTTTTTTTTATACAGAGATTGGGCCCTAGAGAAAGGTGAGCAGGTGGCACTATCTGGCGTAAGACCCATTCAAAAACCTCATCCTTCCCTCATCTTGGAGAAGCCGGAGATGGCTCAGAGCGCGAGGGAGGAGCCGGGGGGCAATGCTTAATATTTCAACACAAGCCTCGCTGTGAAGGCCTGACAGGTAGAGGGCCAGGTGTTGGCAGCGTTGCCACAGAAGCTGTATGCAAACGTCTCTGGAGCTTAGCCAGATATATGCATGCAAAGTGAGCAGACAGTCTGAGCGCGGGAGCTGGAAAGACAACTAAAAGAATGGAAAGAAGATATAAAATTATTTCCGAGATGGCCCGCATGTGCTCTTTTTTTTAAAATAATGATGTGGGATGGAGAATGGGAGGTGATATAAGCTTTTATGGTTGCTATTAATCTTGCATTAGGAAGCCACATCGCTGGGAACAAGTGGCATAAATGTCAACTATATTCCAGCTCCTGGTATCTGGGGGAAACGAGTCTTTCTCTAGTAGGAGTAAAGCACACTCATATCTCCAACATGGCAAGATCTGGAAAAGAGAAGTAAAAGTATTGGCAAATGCAGAGATTACACCAAACTCGTGTCCAAGGTGGTTTGAACAATCCGGAATTGACTCACTATGTACATTAAACAGCTGAAACTGAACTTGACATGAATCAGATATTTTCTGAAGCATGTGAACAGTTGGAGTATAGACTTTATTTAGCCGACAGAATTCAAATGTATCTTAAACATATGTAATGATTTTGACATTTATATTTTAAAAGTGAGAACATTACAGTATATGAATAACTGACCTGTGAATGGCTCTTCACCATGAAAAACAATCATTATACTTTAACATTTAAATAGTACAATAAGAGCCTTGCATTTTCTTACATATCAGTTTTTTTTACACCTGAGCCACCTGAATATTATTTAGATGTTTCAATTGAATTTTAACATTTATTTCAAAATCTAAAATTATAAAAAGTAATAAATAAATATTTAACTATTTTATATGTAACTATTTATGTATCATTTAAATATATATATATATATATTTTACTGCTGACATTTAAAAAACAGACACACACACACACACACACACACACACACAAGTTAAAATGTACAGCTTTAAAACACTAATTACAGTGTTCAAAATTTGAAAATTCGAATTCAAAAGATCAGAGATCAAACAAGGGTCGTGTTCACAGAGTTGCCGTAGCGACTGCTGAATCCCAAACTGGATGAAACCTTGTACCTTTGCCTTCCAGCATTAACATCCTTGGTTGACCAGACCTCCATGTAACTCGACAGAACCCAACGCTTATGTTCAGAGGAGCAGAAACTCAAAATCACCATATGCATGACTGCCATTTTATATATGCAAATGCTCAGCAGCTGAGAGTAAACCATATTTCAACAGAGAAAGAAGGCAGATATAGGCGATAAATGCATATGGGAAATTTCTAATTTGCTCACGTAACTGAGGTGAAACCGGGGAACGTGATTGAATTCTGAGATACAGAAAGCGGTTATGTAACGCCAACGACCGCTTGTCACAGATGCACGCAGACGCCCGTAGCATTTTGATTTCCAGAGTTTAGCACATTGAAGTACTTCCAGGTCACTCCTTCCTTCCCCTGAGCCTGAACTTGTCGGCATGCATGACATAGGGTCGGTTCTCTCCGCTTTTACTTTACTACTTTGAGTCACAAAGGTGAAGGATCATCCTGCCTAAGGAGGTTCTACAAAGTTTGGCAGAACCCGATGTGACAAGTCAAAATTTATGTACGCTGATTACGGAAGGACATTAGTGCACGTGAGGACCTCCAATCAGGGAATGCTGGAAATATTTTTAATCTTCGCATTAAAAAGGTGAGAATGTGCAGGCATCTGTCAGCGAGTGAGGTGTTTCTTCTCAAGCCTCAGTGCTCTTTCTGTATTCCACAAGGAATAAGAACCTCAGAGGTTTCTTCATGCGAGCCAGATGGTGTCGCATTCAGAGCATTCTTCCTGCGCCGTCCTCATCTCAACCTCTCTGCAACAAAAGTCTGAAAACAACTTGGCAGATGAACAAGAATTATAACCTTAAAGCCTGGGAACATCTTGTCAGTGCTTCTGAATGGAACATTATTTAGCCTTGTAGGACACTTTGCTGGATCAAATCAACTTTGTCGGTTCTGGAACAACATTTAGCAAGAACATATAGTACAAACCTTATCACTATTACCCATAACCTGATGGAAGTTGACATGATAGGTTAACAAGTCAATGACATGTTGCTGTTTTTTATTCACCATTTAAAAGTTTGGATAAAATATACTAATGTTTTTGAAAGAAGTCTGTTTTAAAAAAAAATCTAAAATAATAATATTGTAACATATTTAAATTAAGTGTTTTCTAATTTATTGCATTTTAAAATGCACTTTTTTTCTGTCATGCAAACCTGAATTTTCAGCAACTCCTCAGCAACGTTTTGCTGTTCAAGAAACATTTCTTATTATTATAAATGCTAAAAACTGCAGCACAGACTAATACTTTTTGTGTAAACCTTAGTACTTTTTCTTTTAGGATTCTTTTATGTATAGACAGTTCAAAAGAGCAGCATTTATTCGTAGCAATGTAAATGACGTTTGATCAATTTAACACATCCTTGCTGAATGAAGTGTTACTGCTGATTTCTTACTAAAAACATAGTAAGATGGTTGGTATACTACCAACACTAAAAATAAAATTCATACATATAATGACTGTATGTATTATACATGAACAATTAAGAATATTATTGATGTATTATTAATTAGGTTGACATTCATATACTTAAAACATTTATACAAAATAATGATTAATATATGTATAACCTCACATATATTTAAAGTGCAAGGAAAATATTGTATTTTATATCAATGGTAATACCACATGACATTTTTAGTGACTGAGTTGTTTGTCAAAGTTTAAGCAGGTTCACCTGATGACACAAACACAGAAGATTGTGATCCAGACAACCCAACACAGTCTACTCGTGTCTCAGTCCGAGGATCTCCTGCAAAGTTTCATTTACTGGATCATCCAGGCTGAGCAGCAACCAGTTTCTCTGACCATGTCTATTTCACCTCAGAGAGCTCTGACAGATGCGTTGGCCTCTGTTTTAGCAGAGCGGTACTGGTCAGGGGAGAGAAAAGCAAAATGAGGCAGAGAAAGAGACAGAAATATGCTGGGTCCGAGCAGCGGTCTTCCTCATCCCTTCCCCTTCCTGCCCTGTCGACTCTAATAGACTATTGATTTTCCATCTGCCGTAGGATCAGTCTCCACTTTTACCATTCACTCATGATATTAGCTGTCCATTAGGTGCAGAGCTCTCAGCCCTAACAGCTTGTCAGCACAGAGGCAACACTCCACCTCCAGCACAATACAATCAGCTGATTAGTCCCGAGACTCAAGCAGCACAGAGCAGCCCTCCAATGCACTACAAGAGCTGTCTTTAAGCTGATAACATAAAGGTGAGGAGCTGGGGGGTCACAGGTGAACTCTAACATCAGCCAGAGTGGGAAGTTACTAAGTGAATTAAAGCATGCCGGACGCACTCAGGACAGTCTCTGTTCGCAGCTTATTACCAGATGCATTGTTTTAAAAGTTGGAGAACTGCCACATGAGCCTCCTTGGAAGCTACGCTGAGATTTCTGATTGCTCGAGCGTGCAAGATGGCATGCTGGTTCCTGGAAGGAATTTTATCAGGCTGATTTCTGTTACCTCATATGTTGGGGATTGGATATGATTGGGAAAAAAAAAATACATACATACATACATACATATATATATATATATATATATTGTATTTAATACAAATCGAAACAAACAAAAGATCCAACAGAATTTAGAGGATATAAAACTGAACCCTGCATTTGAGCTATTAGTCCTAGTACTATAATATATAATATACTATAATAATGCTAATCGATACTATGTGTCTAAAATATGGAGCCTTGGTGCTCATGAGGAAAGCACAAGTTCAAGTCTGGCTTGCAACAGTTCTCTTTCTAAAATTATTTGTATTATAATGTGAATAATGGCAGCATAGCAAACACTACGTTTCAAAATGTTGGGGTCATGGGGATTTTATTTATAGGAAGAAATTAATACTTTTATTTAGTAAGGATATGCTAATTTGATCAAAGTTGACAGTAAATAAAACATTACTATTTCTAGTAAGTGCTTTTATTTTGAACTTTCTAATCATCAAAGATTCGTAAAAAAAAAAGCTTCCACAAAATATTATATTATAAAGTTTATAACATTAATAACAGTTTAATAAAAGTTACTTGAGCAGCAAATACACATATTAGATTGATTTCATGTGACACTGAATACTTAAGTGGTGGCTGTTGAATATAAATAAAATGTTCTAAAATGTTAAAACAGAAAACATTTCTTTTACATTTTAATAATATTTCACAATATTACTGTTTTACTGTATTTTTGATCAAATAAATGCAGTCTTGGTAAGCATTTAAGATCATTTAACTTAAGATATTTTATCACATACTTTTTACCGGTAGTGTATATAAAATGCAGGAAGAAAAATGTCCATAAATCAATTTCAAATATAATGTTTGAGTTCTCTGTGGGAAATCGGTATTGTTAATAGTGGAGCTGAAATTATAAGCTTCAGTAACTTAGTTTGCATCATGAGGGATGCTAATTATCATCCTGTGAAGATAATCAAAGTTCGATCTGGAGTGTTTGTGAGGAAAAAACATTATTTAAGAACAACAAGATGATAAACCTCAGATAAAAGATATAAAAAAAAAAAATTAAAGCCTGTCTATAACACATCCCTGCTGAGTCCCTTTCTCCCTTATAGTTTCTCCAGAAAGAAATCGACGGTACAGCCGACGTTTTTGTCCTGACCTCTGCTTCTACACATCTGTAGGGTCTGTGTGTGTCTCAAAGGAGGTCACTGGATGAGCAAGTGGACGCTGTTAATTGCAGAGAGACCTTCACTGACGCACTCCAAAGTAACACTCCAAAACATCTTAGGACAATCTTTATTTAACTTTTCTCCTTGTAGTGAAAAATGTTATGGGTTTAAGTGAGAAACTGGATCATTCTCATTCAACAAGGGAAAATAGGATGAATGGATTTATTCAAAAATAAGACAAAAATACAATGACTTAAATTCCATATTGTTTCCCAATCAAAACTATTGTATACCGTTAAAGTCATATGAACCACTTTTATAGCGCTTTTGTGTCCTTTTTCAAGTTTCAATGTTCAAGATCATGAAAAACAGTCACAACTTTTCTCGTTGAAAGTCATGTATCAATATTGGGGTGAATAAATTATAATAGAGTAATTTTTTTGTGTGAACTATCCCTTGTGTGAACAATATTTGTATAAATGTATAAATCTTCTATACTCAAAGCAGATTTCCTAAGGATGGGGCCTAATGTTTCAGAATATGAAGGGGTGCTTTTTTCAAAGTCATCGCCAATCCAGAGCCCCCAAAGGAGGCTGTCAAATCCATGGCTTGGTCTCAATATGACTCTGATCACATAACCTCTGTCATCCTTTTCTGGTGAACCCCTCAGGCACAGGGCTCAGGAGATGGAATCAGACACAAGCCTTCACCATGGGTTCCTGGACAGAAATCCAGCCAGATTTAGAAACTTCATGGAGGTTTACCTACAGACTGTCAAAGAAGTGTGCTTTTCATAGAAGTGTGCTTTTTTTTTTTTTTTTTTTGCTTTCATGGGCATGAGTCACTGTGTATATGGAAATGAATTATGATAAACAAGAACTTAAAATTAGGAGACATTCTCCTGAAAATGCTCCTCCGACTGCTTGGAGAGAAATACTAACATATTTTGTGAAAGATTTATTTGAGAAGTCTGTCAGTCCACGGTGGACTGGGTGTGTACATGAATCTTGCAATGACAGAGTCAAATCCACTTCCATTTCTTCCCCGTGTCTGATAATATCTCTGACCTTGTGTCCAACTGCACCTCTACAGAAATGCAATGCTTCTGCCGATCGATTTTTCAGGATGGCCTCCCCCGAGTTCTCAGCTCCTCTGTGAATGAGCATAAAGAATGTCCTCAGCTTAACCTTAATCTTTCCAGTGTAAAACAAAAGAGTCCTCCAATCCCGAAGACACAAGGCCTAACAGACACAAACGATGCAGACTGGTAATAAATGGGAAAATACTCTGTAGAATATTATGTACGCAAAGAAGACTATCAGGGGCCAGCCCAAAATTCAAATGATACTCAAAAATACTTCAAAGTATACTTGCATATTATTTAAAGTGTGTCTGCGTGAACCTCAACTGTAACCTCCATAAAGGAACATTTTAGCAATGTCACTGCTTGTCGACATCCATGCTGCACCAGGGTTTTCTTTAACAGTGCAGAACTGATTTCAGCAGTGCTATTTCAACCTGTTTAGCAACCTGCTTTTATTTCGGATGTTAAAAAAAGAGACTGAACAACACATGACCAGTACACAGCAATGACATGCCAAGAACACTGTGACAAAAGCTGCAACTACAAGCACAAAAAAAGTGCTCAAATCCAAAATAGACCCTGAGGTCGCCTGTGTCCCATCTCTGGATCGGCAGACCTGATGCTGTTCCGTCCATCTGCCACTGTACAACCCAGGAGTACAAAGCAGCATTAAGCTAAAGTGGAACTTATCAATCTTCTCTTCCTGGTAGCCAGTGGTGAGGAAAAAAGTGAAGAGAGAGAGAAAAAAAAACCCATGGCAGTCTGTCTCGCTGACAGAACAACTTCATTTATAACACAGCTGATTGGACAGCGACAGGTAGGCCTCACATAGCAATGATGCCAACAGAAAGAGAGGAAAAGAGCAGACAGTAATGCTCTGCCCGCATTCAGTTTCCACATAAGAGAACAGCTGCATCAAGCTTGCGATAACAAAAGCCCCCTCTCTGTTTCACAGAGCGTCTTCCTCATTAATTATCCTCTATCTTGGGAAAGAGGAGGCATGTGCTCATCTAGGCGTTCAGAAGTGATCAGCTGATAAATGGCTTGATTAACGGACCCAGTCCATTCAACTCCCAGAGCATAAAACACTTTGTACAGGCCGTATTGGTGCCTCCGCCTCAGTCAGAACCTAAACAACTTTTCGTTTTGCATCATTAGTTGGGAAGGAGTTGATGTCGCCTGAAAAGGAACTAAAGGTAGGCAGCCATGCACCACTTCTCTGCAAGTCTTTCCCAGAGCGGGCTGGTGGTCTAGACTGGCTTTATGAGGACCTTCAAAGGCACTTAGGAGTGGAAAGACGTGGCTCCATTCCATGCCAAACCTAATTAGGTACACATCAGAGGGCCGGTGTGAGAAGGTGGGCCCTTTCTTTCACATGGACCCCTTGCAGCACCATTCTACGCTCGGACTCTGGAGACAGGCACTCAAACAAAACACAATCTGGCCAATATACACACTGGGTCCAAAAACGCAGCCAAGCCAAAGTCTCAAACCGGGCAGAAAGCAGAGCTGTCGTCCCCGGCCAAGTCTATTACTCCCCAGATCACCTAGCTCATAGACGCAGAAGGTGACCGGGAAGTGGAAGGAATTAGCCGTTTAAAGTGAGCAGGGATGACAAACAGTAACTGGCAGGTCAAATAGCTTCTCTTGCCCAAAAATGCAATCAAACCTTACAAATGTGGGTAATGCCTCAGTACACTCCCTCTGCTTTCCACTCCACAAACTGGCTTGGTAACAAAACATGGCTGTATGGGGCACAACTGAGGGCACAAAAATGGCAATATGCATTTTTATCAACTATACTAAACAAGATTAATAATAATAATAATAATAACAATTTATTTTGTAATTGCTGATTAAATTGTATATTTAAATCAATTAAGAGAATGCACACTGATGCACAAAACGCAAGGCATAAATGATTATTATTATTTCTTTTTTTAAAGCCTCTTGCTCGTTTTTTTTTTGCTCGCAGCATTAAAATCTGTCCGATTAATGAGATTGGTGCTTTTGTTCACATGCCTGGAGCTGCTGAAGTTACGGTAAAATACTACTTGGTGGTGCTTAAGCACAAAACAGTCTTGCACAGCACACTTGATACCTAACAACGAAGAGGAAGTAGACCAAGAAGATGCTTCGACGCAAGATAAATGAGAGCTGCTGGTCTCAATGGTGTCTGAACACAAAGGGCTTTATGAAAAATGTGACAGCGACTACAACAATCTCGATAAGAGGGAGTTGTAATGTAGAGGAATTGCGGATCAAATAGGATTCAATGTTTACCAGAGTATTTCTGTTTTTCATTAAGCGCCATCTAATGTCAGGGAGTGAATCTGCACATTTACTCGGCTCATCACCAGCGAAAATCGCTTGGGTATGAACACAAAAGATGCGATGAAAAAAGTCATCAATAAGTGCGCGTGATAATCGTCCAGGTATGTAAGAGGCTAAAGAGAAATCCTCCTAGACAAATCTCGTACAAACACTCATCCTATGCCCGAAAAACACAACTCCTTAAAATTCACATACAGTCTCTGTAGAAGTATAAACTTGCTGAACCATTTGAGACCCACCCACTCACTCAACCTGCCTCCTAGTAAACTAGAGCAAAAGCACTTCTACCTCAAACCAGAAACCCCTAGCTGAAAACAAAAAAACACTCATTCACAACACATATAATTATTATTCATAAAAAACATCATGATAAGAAGCCCATGTGTTGGTTGAGTCACTGTGGGTGAGGAGCAGCAAAAACCCTCTGTCCGTTCCACAGATATCCTAAAAAACACACAAACACGCACACGCGGGACACAAATGCAATTTATGGCAGGAATCAGAGAGTTTGCAGCTCAGTGCTCAGGCAGGAGAGATGAGGTTATCACCTCTATCTCCACGCCGGTGGGGGCCGCAATAAAATCATACCTCAGCAACAGGGCCCGGCAATGAGATTTGCAGGACAGTTGTAAATGTTCCAGAGTGCTTTCTCTCTCCCCAGCTCTCTCTCTCTTTATTTCTGACACAAGGGCACCCTGGTATTTCACCCCACTTCCCACCAACAGCCAAGGCTTTAAGGCACGTATATTTGGAAAGGCTTCATGCTCAAATATAACATTAGGAGCTGCAGAAAGGACAAAGCTAGGCTGCTTGTTCGCTTATCACAAAAACAAGTTCTGTGGACCTACTAAAAGTATCAAATCATAATTTCAAATAGAACTTAGATGCCACTTAGAACCATAAAGCTATGATTGAAGTGTGTAGATTCAGTAATGGACTTAAATTAGAACATTAGTTTTTTTAAAGTGTGTTAAAGAGGAGAAAACTATCAAGTAAATAAGTTATAGTACATTAGGGGTCCAAAAGTACACAAACGGTTCGGTATGCACCTCGGATTTTGATGTCACATTTCCGTATGGTTTCGGTATAGCAGGAGGTTGTTGTTGTTGTTTATTTAAATGGTGGTTTACAGAAAAAAATTGCTCTTTCTTTCAATAAATTAAATTATTATAAAAAAAAATTCTTATGGATAAAAATCAAAAAAACTATATGGAGCCCTTTTACATTACCATAAGGCTACAATTAACAACAGAGCCCAAACTTAAATGTACGTTAATTACTATTTATTTCTAACTATAATAATCAACAGTCGAATTATTGTTGAATTATGTAATTAAAAAAATTGTATGCAAACATAAATGAAATGCTACGTGACATATTGTTTGCAAGCTGTTTTAATGAAGTCTATTTTGCATTAAAACATAGCAATAAAGTGGAAGGGGTAATCACCTTGATTCGCATTGCGTTAGAACAGAGGCATTAGTATATGGCGATACGTTGCGCCCCATCAAAGAGTGTCAAAACGGCTTTTATTTTCTGAATTTCCTTTAAAAAAATTGAACGATTTGGACAGTACACATGTGTACCAAACCAAAAGACCTGTACCGAAAATGTTCGAATGTTGTTTAATATTTCCATCAAACAATTATGATGAAATAACTCGTTTAAATATGCAAGAACACCTAGATAGAGAGGTCAGGTGCTTAAGTTGGCAATGGGGCCTGAAACCACTGATGTGGTTTATTGTCAAAACTCTCAAATCGACGCACTGAAGCCACGGAAAAATTATTCAATAACAAACCAACTTAACTAACAAAGTTTGTGTCCTCTCATGCTCTCTTCCTCTGAGCAAGCAGCTTGCAAGTGTGGAGCACTTCATCTTTGGTAAATGGCTGTATGATACTTCCTGGCTTAAGTGGAAGACTAAAAGGAAAGTCTTTTAAAATCACAATCGAACTTCAACAAGCACACCGAGGCAATAGAGCCATCCATCAGCAGACCGGTACCGCTCGGTAATATCACCTCAAGTGTGGTGGAGACTTCATCTCAATAAAAACCCTCCTTTTGTGACTAGGGTGGAAGAGGGATTAATATGGAGATGCATTCGGAAGGAATATGTTTTTGTTTTTTTTTATCGCCGTGGTAACCCGACGCAAACTGTGTCACTGACACCACCCACCCCTCATCCCATCCCAGAATAATGAAAATACATACAAAATGCATCGCTCTGCGTCTTAGAAATGTCATAGCATAAATATTGCAAAGATTCCCCCTTTCGCATCCTAAGGGTCTATATAACACATGGCACAAAATGGATTGCGCTCCAGCATAACAAGGTCTGGTCGTCATAAAAAGCTTTCAGACAAATGGCGTACCGTCCTCTCCAATAAATTACGAGAACAGCGCTGGGCTAAATAAATGCACCGACATACGAGTGGACAGGATGGTGGGTAATTCATCCTATCGTTTCTACTTCTAAAGCTGACTCCGCCCTCTTGTCTGTCCTCCGGTATGTGATTTGAGCTTTTGTATTAAACTCTAAGTTAGGACTAAACATATGCAGATGTCCCGTGCAACTGAATACCCTGCTAGTTTATCTAAACAGTCAGAATTTTAAAACAAACAAGAGAGTTCGTTTGTGTGTGTGTGTGTGTGTGTGTGTGTGTGTGTGTGTGTCTGAAGGAAGGCAGGTGGAGCTCGAGTTGTCTCTCTCTGAGATCTCAAATGTTCTGACATCTCTCTGCCCTGAGGACAGCAGCAGGCTGCCAGAGTCCACAAGGATGTTTCATGGCAGGAGGGAAGCAAGCAAATATCTACCTGCAGTTCCTCAGAGATGTCTAATGCTGTGTTCACACCAAACGCGAATAGAGCGTCTGGCGCGAATGATTTCAATGTTAAGTCAATGCAAAGGCGCGTTTACGCGCGTCTGGAGGTCTCGCGGCGCGAATGGGGCGTTAAGCGCGGCGCGGAAGACGCGAATTCGCCTCATTCGCGCGTCTAGTTCGCGCGAATGACGCGAATTGACGCGCGAATAGAGCGCTTCGCGCGAAACGCGCGTTAAGCGCGAATGGTGCTTTTTGTGCATTTAGCGTTTGACGCGAATTCGCGTCTGCCGCCCGAGTTGAAAAATTTGAACTTTGGCGTCAATTCGCGCCGCGTTAACCAATCAGGAGCCTGCTAGGAGTCACTCATTCAACAGTATGTTCCTGCAGCCTCGGGTTCGGGTTGTGCAGGAATACCCTTCTCCACTCATTCAACAAGGAGGAACGACTGATGTTGTCAGTGAGGAGTCAACCGGAGCTATATGACAAAAGTTCATATTTCTATAGAGACCGGAATAAAAAGGACCTATATATATATATAAAACATATTAATAGATAAATTGAATAAAGGCCAAAGATAAGAAACGTTTCATTTTACCCCAAACGAATTATATTTTATCTTGAACCACTAAAGAGACATCAGAGCCAGCGGCAAATGTCAGAAAATCTAGCCGAGGAAAGGCTACTCTCGGCGGATACATGATGACGGAGCTCCCGCTGATCGCATGGAGCTCATCTCTGAGATCGGCGAAACACATTTTTTAAATAGACGCTGTCATTATAAATAAACCGCATATTTGAGTTTAAAACAACTACATTCTCGCCTGAAATACTTTTAAAACTACATTTCATGACACAATAACAGTAATATTTTGAAAATTATCCGAATAAAAATGGCGGTTGAAAATGCTCCGTGGACTCAGCTGGCAGAAGCCCCCCCATGACGCGAATTCGCGTCTGTTGTGAAGTTAATTTCACGCGCGAATCAAGCGAATTACTCGCGCGAATGAAGCGAATGATCTCAAAATGGTCAAGCGGCAAACTAGGCGCGGTAGACGCGAATTTGACGCTCTATTCGCGTTTGGTGTGAACACAGCATAAGGGAGATAAAAGGACGAACTGTTCATCACTGTAACATACTGGCTTCATTTTTGAGCATGTGTCAATCCAAATGCAGACCAATAACAGACAAATGTAATGTTTTATAAGCCGCTATGTTACTAAAGTGCTATTCTGACACATTACACATCTACCGAATGTGACACTTGAACGGTCCTGTTTATAAAAGAGCTTAAAGGAGCAGCTCAGATGCAGTATGAATGAATAGCTGAAGCAATTGTCGTGATCGAGTTGAACAGCCATAGTGATAGTGACAAATTTAATTTAAAAAGATGGTGACATTTATAAGGTGTTTATATATATATATATATAGATAAAAGCTTTTATTCTGATAGCTCTGAGAACATCAGCTAGTTTGCTTGGTTGCTCAATTTGAATGTCTATTACATTCCAATACTGCATGACATGACAGACAGCTAGTTGTCCAGTGTGGTTTAGCTTGTGCAAATACAATGTTAAACAAACAAAATAATAGTTTGCTGCTATGAAAGTGTTTTGTTTACTGTCAACAATGTCTACTAACTACTACTAACAAAAAAATCACTGAAAATCACTGATCTGAAGCTCTCCACAACTAGGCGCCAGACAAACAACATGGGATATTCTATTAAAACTGATTCTAATACAGTTTGATGTTAAACTATTGAGACAATATGAAACTACAATACAATAGAATATTGGAGACAATTGTTCTTTGTAATTAAACATTACTTTTCAAATTGATAATCTAATTACATATATAGGTATGTTTATAACTGACAATCACAACTTATCTTCTATGAAATGTATTGCTGAACTTGTCACAATGCATTCTAGGATTATATTATCCATGAACGATGCAACATGGTATCTTAGAAGCATAATTAATATACTAACCTGCTCACAATACCTTAAAGGGGGGGGTGAAATGCTATTTCATGCATACTGAGTTTTTTACACTGTTAAAGAGTTGGATTCCCATGCTAAACATGGACAAAGTTTCAAAAATTAAGTTTCGGAAAGTTTTTTTTTTGAGTATGGCTCTGTGTGACGTTAGATGGAGCGGAATTTCCTTATATGGGTCCTAAGTGCACTTCTCCCGGAAGAGCGCGTGCTCCCGTATAGCAGCGCACTGAGAGCACAACAGACTTCACTGATCAGAGCGAGAGCGTCGCGAAATGTCACAAAAGAAGTGTGTTTTTGGTTGCCAGGGCAAGACAACCCTGCACAGATTACCAAAGAAAAAACAGCATTAAGGGACCAGTGGATGGAGTTTATTTTTACAGAGCATCAACGGAGTTGTGCAAGTGTTTGTGTTTGTTCCCTGCATTTCGAAGATGCTTGTTTTACAAACAAGGCCCAGTTTGACGATGGATTTGCACATCGTTTATTTCTTAAGGATGATGCAATCCTAACGAAAAAGGGTCACGATTGTGTGTTGGAACCGCAGGCGGTGAGTAAAACTGCTTAAAATATCTCTGCCTCCTTGTTAGTGCGTCCGCCTCCCCTGCCGGAGACCCGGGTTCGAGCCCCGCTCCGAGCGAGTCGTTGCTGTTGCTGCTCTCGTTCAGTTTCAGCCTCGGGATCTGATTCTGGATCATAAATAAACGGCTGAATCTGAATGTTAGCCATGGTTTGTTTTGGATGATGTTTTTTTCCTCAAGGTAATGTCACAGCTTCCAAACGCTCTCTACGCAAAAGCCTACTGGCTCTCGTGATTCTTTAGCTCCGCCCACACGTCACGCCTCCAGCCGGTCGTGTTTTTCCGGGAAAAATCGGTACAGACTATCTTTCTCTTATGAATATAATAAAACTAAAGACTTTTTGGAGTTATGAAGGATGCAGTACTACTCTATAGGTACTCAAGATTAACAGGATATTGAGTGAAAACTAGCATTTCACCCCCCCTTTAAAATACTGTCTAGGTAGGTTATGGAACAGAACTATAGTGTACAATGTAAAACAAAATGTTATAAAGATTCTTTAAAGCATTAGAGGCCACAGGTGAGGGGAGCAAGATATCTTTTAGCACAACCGCAGGAGAAGGGGTTTTACTGGATGATCAGAACAGGCAGAGGGCGTTTGACCAGCTCGCTGTGGAACAGTCTTAATCTTATTTGCTCTGTAATCCACACGCAGCTCCCACACACACTCAAGGCCGTCGCATCAACACCAGATCCAGTGCCGCAGCTCGCTTGTAATTCTGACAGCACTATCACTCTGGTCTCCTCACCAGCAAACAGGTCACAGCGAATCAGGCCAGAGGAGGAGCTTGTACGGTGGCTAGACTCAGCAGATGTGACACTCTGGAGTACTTGAAATCACAGACCTCTGCCCTACACAAACCAGTGGTGATTATCATATTATCTAATCATTTAGATGGTCATCACAAGGTGTTTAGGATTTCCCAGCCACTTTACAGTCAGCATGGAATAAAAACCGACCCTATTTACTATACATGTATTTCCTAAAAAAATAGGAAATACATTAATAGAATTTTAAGTAAATTTATCAATGCATAAATAGATGAATATTTACAAGTAAAAAAAAAAAAAAATACAAACGTATATCATTAAATTAATAATTGCCACATATAAATATTTATCTTATATTTTGCTATTATTAAATTAATGGAGAAAATAGATTAAAATGAAACAATTCCATGCATGACATTTTTAAACGAATGCATGCATGTAATGCATAATGAATATAAACCATTTCTAATTAATTGTTTGATTTAGAATGAATTTATCTCATTCAGGTCTAGTAAGGACACCATCTTTTCCAATTACTTTCCAAAGATTAATATCAAGGGCTATCTTACATTTTGTTGTTGCTGTCTAACATGTTATACTTGAAAAATGCCACGTTATGGAACTACAGTGAGTTGCTATTGTCTCGTTGTCATTGGTTGAGCACGTATTGTTGTGCAGGGTCAGTCAAACTCTTAACAGAGTCCCAGTGTTTATACTTTTCTGGGAAAACAACCTATACATGTCTAATAGCTGGAGCCAATAGCTATTCAATGCTTCACCTCCAACTGGAAAAAGTAACACACTTCAGTCTTAAACTAAAATAAAACCCATAAGCTGAATCCCAACATTCAGTCCATTATTGTCAAGTTATCTTATGTTTTATGAAAATAAAACCATACATTTCATAAAAAGAATGCAGCTTCACATTGAGCCCATCCTGATTCCAGCAGTAGCAGGAGAAGCCCAGCAGGATTAAACAGCATTCTGGGCCTCGACCAATTAATCAAAGCAGAATAGCTGTAGAGGGGAAAATACATTTACTCAAAACTCCTACTGCACACCAAAAATAAGCACAGGCTATTTCCTGGAACCTGCAGCATGTTTTAAAAACAGAGGGTCAGGACGATAATGCTGCTTTGAGCTGAACGCTGCTCTCCGAGCACAAACAGCTCTAGGCCAGACCCTGAAGACCCTACACGATCTCCAGAACTTACAACACAGCACCAGGGCAGAAACAAGACCAGAATAATCGAACAGAAATGTCATTGATAAAGATGCCACTGAAGCCCCAGCTTCTAAACCAGGCATGCTACACTGATTCCATCTGCCAGACCTCGGCTTATAGATTCAGCCACACGTTACATTTGGTCTGAAGGACAGTTGAAGCAAAACTGAATTTCTGTCATTGCCCTCTTTTTTTTCTTTTTCTGTGGAACACAAAATAAGAACATTTGATAAAAAATGTTTAAACCGTTTGACACCACTGACTTACACTGTATGGACAAGTATAAATAAATAAATAAAATCACATTTTATTTAATTTTAAAGAATGCTGAAATACTGTATTAAAACTTTTTTTCAAAATTTCTTTAGATAATATAATATAATATAATATAATATAATATAATATAATATAATATAATATAATATAATATAATATAATATAATATAATATAAAAAAGCTGAAACTGTATTGAGTAATAGACATTTAGGATTGGATGCCAACAGTTTGGCAATGGGCTGATATTCAAATCTATGAAAATATATCTAAAAGGATTAAAATTGGAATCATCTTTAGATATGATTCAGTTTGAGTTTCAATTTGTTTCAGGGAAACAGCTCAGTCTGTTTATATGTTATACTATATTTTCTTATACTATGATTTTTGGTCCTGTAAGCAAACGCTTACCCTCCAAATCCAGACAGTAGCATCTTTTATCAATGACGGGACAGCATCCATCAAAAATCTCATAAATTATTTGCTTTTACTACCATAAAACTATGGCACAAGCATTGAAGTAAACAGCTTTGCAGAAAGAGGACAATGATGCTAATGAATAAACCACTGATTTATGAAATATGACTTTAAACTTAAAGGATGTTCACAGAAAGACGTTGAAAAAAATGACAGTTCATTATTTCTACTGTTGTATGAAACTGTTTGTCCACTTCTCTGCGATCATGAACTGAGCATTGTGTTTTGACGATGAAATCTCTCCACTCTCTGTAAACGCCATTATATCCATGACCTTGACTCTGCTTGAGGTTTGAAGGGCGGCCAGACCGCAGTATCTGCGAGCACTACAAAGCTTCCTGAATCATATTCTACATCATTTTTTGTGTTGTCGTACTGCTTCAGCCAAAGTTGGTGTTTGTTATTGGTGTTCGCAGCACAGAGTGACATTTGAAGGCGAATCTACCTGTAGAAAACGTATAAAATAACGCTATTCAAGCTCTACCCTTCAGCAAGACTCAACCACGAGTGTGGTGTTTTCACAGTTATCGAAATCGTGCCTGGAGCAGCTGTGTATCCTTCTGCTAATCAGCTTTAAATAGCTGATGACGATCTGGTTTGATTCAGGACACATTCAGCCACCTGAGCAGACAGAAATACAATCAAAACAGGCCGGGAAATCAAAAACATCTGCCCAGAAGAAAATATTCCACAGTATAATGTGGACAACTGCAAAAGCAGCAATGTTGTTCATTCAGTTGCATATAACATATCAGAGATGTTCTTACATTTAATGTGGGGGATTGTGGGATCTGATTTATGCAGACGAGAGGAAAAAAATATCAAGAGGCAGCCCATCACTGTGAGGTGCAATTACAAAATAAGCCAAAATCAGTTTTGTGCTCATTTAGTGCTTAAATCATCTCATAATAGTATATCTAATACAGATTTAACAGATTCTCCATTTTAATTTCTCATTCATCAAAGAATCCTGAAAATATGTATATCTCAATTTCCAAAAAAAAAATAAAAATAAATGTATATATGTGTGTGTGTGTGTGTGTGTGTGTGTGTGTGTCTGTAATGTATGTATATATATTTGGTCAGCGCTAATGTATGTGGTCCAATATACAATGACAATATTTTAATAATAAGTTATATATATACACAAACACACACACACACAATTTATTTATTTTTTTGGATATTGAGATGTACATATTTTCAGGATTCTTTGATGAATGAGAGAAAAAAAGCACGCACCTCGTCCATTTACCGCAGGATGCATGGTAAAACTCTCTCCAATATTATATACTCACATTATAATGCTTGATCTGCAGATAAAAAGGCTGTGGATTTGCGTAAAATGACTTTTATTTTGTGTATTTGTATTTTATGTTTGTTGCTGTTTTTAAAAGACTCGCTTGTGCCTGTTAGATCACACACGTTTTAAAAGCTGTAAACTTTTAAAATCACTCTGTGAGCTCACTCTGTGAGCGTTTCATATTATATTATCATGGTTTTGCGGACTGAAAGATTATTATATTTTTAGCCTGCACAATACATTTAAAATAAGCATAATTTAATTGAATATTATTTCTGTGTAGTGTAGCATAAGCATTATAAATATATACACTTCTGTATTCTTGACATTCATATATAAATATTCAATTGTGAAATGTATGATTGCCTTATTGAATTTTATAAGAGTACTAATAGTAATTTGTTTTTATAAAAATTTTTAGATTGTGTAAAATTACTGTGTAGATTTTTTCAAGAATTACTTTTTGTATTTATTTGCATCACATTTAAATAAAATATGTTGCCATTTTTAATGTGCCCTTCTGGTTAAATACTGGCCCCTCCTTGGCCCCCCCTAGTAAAATTTGTCTAGAGCCGCCACTGGTCATAGTATTTTTTTCTTTTGTTTGTTTTTAGTCCAGGTCTGTCTGAGTTTTTCAGTACTAATGTATATTTTAAGTATGCACTCTGTTAAAAGTTGTTCATGTTGTTATGTTAAGTTCACTAGGAGTACTTACTATGAATTTATTAACAATATAGTGGTTACAAATAACAACAATCCACTTTAAAACAATTCCAGCCACCATCCAGCACTCAAAACCCACAGTTAATCAGCACAAGCACCAATTAAGTGTGGGACCACACATGCTTTACACACACACAAGCACACAAGCTGACATATCACCTTGAATTCCTGATGCATAATATTTGCAATGAAATGGTTTGATATTTATATTGAAATGTGCTGCTCGGTCACAACTGTTCAGTCTAATGTGCCACACATGGTGTTATTTCTCTGCAAGTTTAACACCAGTTGCCCCATCTCCCAAGCATCCGTGTAAAAGTATCTCCTGGCTAATGCGTTAATTACACCTTCATTTATGAAATGAGCGGGTGACTTGGGTTTCTGTACCAGAGAAAAATCGCATTACTCAACTAATTAATAACTTAATTAAAGCTTCTCGCACGTCAGGCGTGGCTGATTACATAATAATTAAAAGTAAATGGGTGACTTATTTAATGGCACCTTGAGAGCTGATAGAGGTGAATCGCTGTGATTAAGCCAACGCTGATCAACTGTCTTTTTTTATTCCTTTCATTCCACCATACACTTCCCTTCATTAAGCTACAAAATGAGGAGAAAAAACAGAACTAACTATACTCAAATGGCCACAGGCCGATTCTTAACCCCGTAGTCAGCATCATTCAAGGGTTCAATATATCATAATGTTAGATTATAAGATCATTTCAATGTCCTTAGCATTAAACATGCTGTTGTACTGTACCTTTAAGACTAATGCAAATTATATATGATTGGCTAACATTCACATACTAACACAGTTAAATTTGATGTAAAATCTAAACAGGATGATAGTTGACCTCAAAACCATTAAACCAAAACCATTGCTTTGTTTACATAGAAGTAGGTCTGAAAAAAGAATGTCATGCTCTTTTATTTCAAAATAACAACTAAATAAGTGCCAAGTTCTGTCATGAAACTCTAGATAGCACAGACTGATGATATTCACAGTGTTAAACTACCTGGCTAAAGCTGATTGGTTCATGTTGCATATTGGCTTTTGGCTATTGAAAACAATAACAGTAACCATCTGAAAGTAACGGCAGTAACTGCAAAGTAAGTAGCCTACATTCAATACAAACATAGATGGTACAGACATCAGCATTTAGCTTTTGTTTTTGAATTGGGTTGAAATTACATAGAACTGGCCTTAAATGAAAACATTAACTGTAACCATGTGAAATTAAAGGCAACAGCTGCATAGTTTTACAAACACAATCAACACACAAAAAACAACACACAAAAAAAGGTCTTTACCAGTGAGACTAAATAAAAGTATGCTATATGAATAAATTATTCCAAATTGTTAAAATCAAATAATGTTGGTGCGAATTAAGTAAAGATGCAAAGTCTTTCATTCGTCTAATAAAAAAAAAAATTAACTGGTTCAAGTTAAAAAAAAATAAAGATGTGAATCATTACCCTAAAATGTTTTAACTGGATGAATGAAACACTTTTTTCAGTGTGCTACAGCAGGTGATTTTTAAATCAAATTAAGCTGATGTATTTTTAAGGTAAAATAAAAATAATCATCCTATAGACCCCTTTTGCGCGGACGTCACAGGTACGTCAAGGCGCTAGCTGGAGGCAAAACAAACGGAAAACTGGAGGCGGCTAATACAAACCAACACAGGGGCGGCTACTCAAGGAGCTTAAAATGTCGTCTTGTTGTGTTGTTGGTTGCCAGAATCGACGGAGAACATTTTATATATGTTGTTGTGATTAATTGTGACCGGAATTTAAGAACATGGTAAGAAAGAATAAATACAGAAAGTTTATAATTAATTTGCAGTCTTCAGAATTTTTATTTCTAGAAACTATTTACATCTTAATAATAATTTTACTGTAATGTCACTCTTTATTTAATCTAAGGATTTATACGCCCTCAGTTTCTCTTTACTATACACGCTCGGTTTCTCTATCAGGTTAAGTGTAGATGTCAGGCCACTCAATCGGAGGTAATCCTGTCAGATCGTCCATCCAATGAGTGATTGTGTACGGGTCGACCAATCTGGTTCCGTCCGTTAAAGTTAACTTTTTCAAATAATTATCGCGGTCCCGGACAGTGGGTGCATTAAATATTCAGATAAAGCAGATATATTCAGATTTTCTGCAGCCATTGTTAAAAAAAACAAGCTAAGAAAACTCGCTAGCTACCGTTTGTTCAAGTGTTGAGGGGAATCTTTCTGCCTCCAGCTAAGCCCCGCCCACACAAATACGTCACCTTGTTTACCAACTGTAAAAGGGTCTATAGAGAACTGACGTTTAGGCTGTTCGCTTCCTGCTATCTGTTACTTCCAGTGCTGAACGGCTGCCCGTGTCCTGCTCACAGATTTCGAAACACTCCACACAAATGACATGATAGCTAAGGATTACAATGTAGTCTGTGCAGTGGGCACACTTACGAATAAAAAATAGTCAGAAAAAAGACCAAAAATCGTCCGACTGCCGATCGCGTATTTTAAGCAAAAAAAGTGTGCATCCCTAGTTTTGTTATTGCACGTTTGTAATTTTAAATGAATGACGTGCTAAGGACGTGGCCAAGACATATATTGGCACCTATATACAACATATATTCTCTCTTGACTCCACAGAGCACGTTTATAGGATTTACCAAATGTTCCTCAATACAATTAACAGGATAAAGCGACAGCATGCTATTTTCTACACGGCTCTATAACGTATTGTCCGTCAAAGTGGCTCTTTCTACATTCTTTCCAGCGTACAGCAGATTGTCCTCATCACCTGCTCATTATTTCTGAGCCAGATTAGCAAAGGCCGATTGGCTTGGTCCTTTATCTATCGACGGGGTGATTATGCACTGACAATGTTAATGAAATTAGTCTCCTAATGCTTTTTGGACCTATTAAAAATGTGCAGATCCTCAACCCACAAGAAGTCTTTCAAGACAACCCCTTTTTTCTAGCAGACTAATAGAATTTCCAGTGAATTCAAATGAACGCCGGTGATGAAGAGGGAAAGCAGCCATTATAAATCATGAACACACTGCTTTGTTTTTCATTTGAAGTGTGGCAGCCTGGGACTGCCATACAGCTGAAATACAGCCAGGGAGAAGATGGCAATATGTGTGATTGTGATTTGGAAGAGAAGCGATTGTACCGGAACACATTCACAGACATTTAAACGGAGCTCGACCATTAAAATTAGCATTTGTGTGGGTGAGAGCCGCCTTGCCTGCTAATACAAAATTAAGCCTTTACAAATTTATAAGGGCATCTCGAGACTCAGATATAGTAATGGCTTTCTTTTATGAAAGTTCATTCAATTAAGTCCCTTTGCAGGGAAAATTTGACGTCTAGGTCGGAATAAATATGAACAAATTGCCTTTGTGTGGTAATGCTCGGGGCTGCGGCAGGAGATGAGGGAGGCTTTCGAAACAGGAAACATCTGAGGAAAAAAATATGATTAAAATAACAATGCGCTGCTTTTCATATCCAACCACTGAGACCGACATCCAGCAATGACCTCTGGGAAAAAGCAACAACAAGGCATCTTTCACCATTTCCCCTAAAAACCAGAAGCGCCAGGAGGGAATCTGCAGATCGTCAAAATACTGCGCAGTTAACGTGAAACACAACCGAGTCCCTGGTCACTGCTTAGAAGCGCTAGTCAGCAAGTTTCGACTCGCATAAGATGCGTAACGCTCAAAAAGCACGCCGCCGTGTCAGACCACACATCAAATGTGCTGCGCGGCTAATTAGGAGGGCTTGTCAGAACCGTTTGTGGCAGATAAATAGATTTTCTGAGCAGCGACGGCAGTCTAACAACAGATAAAAATCAAAGAAGTGTGAGAAAGGAGTGCGCAATAAAAAATAAATAGCCCTGGGTTAAATGAATCTTAAAGTCTTTTCAATTTCTCTGCCACAACATGGCTAAAGGTCAATCTGGTATGAATTAAGCCTCATTTGTGGCACTTCAGAACACAGCGTCGTTAAAAAAAATGAAAGAGAAATTGCGTGGGCAGCTTCTGCTATCCCTTGTGATGACCATTCAGCCAAGCTCTAATCTCATCAGATGACTTCAATCAGCAATCGTTCTTTTTATTCTTGGTTAACTTCACTCCAAAAAGCAGGTCTTACACTGCGAGCACCAACAATGACTTTATTCTCTTGATTTTTACAGATGTGCGGCATATCCCTTGAAAAAATCCCTTTTCATTCATGCATGTCATACGTTCATGTTTTACCTCTTCTTTATTCCTTTTGTCTCTGATCTTAAATGGAATCATATATGGGGAGACTCAAAGAGAGGTGGGATGGTTCCTGCCGTTATTCTCTTCATCCATGAAAGGCCCGTGTATAACAAATGGAAATCTCAATTTTCCAAAGCACTGGCAGTTACGCAAACAACCATTTGAGCATGAAAAGGTCTCTGAATTACATTCTGATGTGAAATAAAAACCAAGATGGACTGTGCGCAAAGAAGAAATGGAACAGTTAAAAAGCTATGAGGCTTTCTGATCCATCATTGATTTCTGGGATACCACAGATACATCTGAACATAGTCATCAAGTGACACTCTTGTCCAAAACATCTCCCATACTTCTTATACACTTAGGATGACCATACGGGCCATTTTGATTGCCAGGATTTCTATATTACCTAAAATATCCATGTTTTGTCTGTTTGCACTGTGCAGATCCATTGCAATATTATATTATTTCACGAGAGCTAGAGAGCAGAGCAGATGGCTCCTTATGCTTTCAAATCACTCTCGCGGTACTCCGGTTTAATACAACGATCGGTGCGCAGCTTCAGGTCAAACGAACGAACAAACACGTGCATGTATGACAATAAACTATTTAAATCCTTGAATTGAATTTGCATCCCTTTGATCATTCCCACCTTCTCACATGCAACGCGCTACGATTGTTCAATTATGTTCAATACCTGGATGTTATTTTTCAAACTACTTTGCATGTTTTAGGCAATATAAAAATCCTGGACAGTACGTGTCCTGTATAAATGGCGCATATGGCCACCCTAATATACACTACATTACACTAAACAAAATAAAACAAATAAATTAAATAATAAAAATTAAATAAATACATAAAAATAATAAAATGCTACAATCATTTAATTAAAAAATAAATAATAAAAATAAATAAAAATTATAAAAAAATAAAATAACATTAACTCTTGAAATAAATGTTATTATTACATTTTATAACTGAATAAATTTTTTTTAGAAAAAAAATCATTCCGAAACTGCTTTTAAATTTCACAAATAATTAAACATTTATGCATTTGGCAGTTTTATCTACACATTTTTATTTTAATTAATTATTGTAATTAATTAATTAATTTTAATTTAATTAAAGCAAGTGTATGCTCTAAAATTTGATCTACAGAAGAATTACAAATAAAAAAAAAATTGTAAAACATATTTAAAAAAAATCTGTTTTATTTACAATTTCTGAAAATGTTTTTACAGCACTAAAGGCATTTTGTTGCTTGGGGTTATTTGTACAGTGCCTGGATTCATAGAAGAGATCCAGCTGTTCTATATGTTTCCAGGCCACCACATGCAGAATTTATTCCATACCAGCTATCAAACAACATTTGTGGCAGAGCGCTGATTTAACATAACACAATCTGACAGTCACCTGAGGAAAACGGCACAAAGGAAGCGTCTGCCTACTCTGACGTCCTTCCTCTGCAAACGCATCCTCTAAGCTGACAATGGATTTCCATTAGCTTTGAGTGAAACTAATTGATCTCCTTCACAAATGTTTTTTTCGCCCACAGGTATAGCAGAGAAAGGGACACAGTACGCCCTGAAAGAGAGATCGGAAAGCATGCGCTCTCAAACCGCCCGATCAATGGTGAGATGGCTCACTTGAGTCACATCAGGCAAGAAACTGCCAAGCCACTTATTTTTCAATAACCAACCTGAAGCACCGAGAGAGAGAGTGGAGTGGTCTTTTGTCGCCTTATACGAGTGAAAATACACTATTTGGGGTGGAGGATTATCCTATGCTGAAAAAGAGACCACATTTTTTGCTTTTCTCTAAGCTCTTTATTAACCTGACACATGTAGAGATCTATTAGGATCACATTTCAAAGTGCTAACAATTCTGAGAGGCTTCAATCTGGGGGAAAAGGCAGTAAACAGAAAGGGGGGAAAATAAAGTAAAGAAAAAGATGGTGGAATTTATTGGACACACATCTTGATGAAGAATGACCATGTCAAGATACATTACAACTTCTACCTACATTTCTGAGTTTAAGGGCCCAGCATATATAACACAGTTTAAAACTAATATATAAGACACTTTTAAAGTATTTGTACTTTTAAGTAATTTTGCATATTTACTGCTGTTTTTAAAACATTTACAAATGCACAAAAAGTGGATTTGTCAAGTTAAATTAGATATCATTCATATAAGATCATTGTTTGATATTTCATTGGACAGACCAGTGACTTAACTGTGTGTGTGATAAACTAACGTTCAAAAGTAAAAAGCAAAAACAAACAAAACAAAACATATATATATATATATATATATATATATATATATATATATATATATATATATTGATATATTGATATGTAAATATAGTTGATATGTGCACACATACTTGAAGTGGATCAAAACCTTTAATCAAAGTTATTCTAAAACCAAAATGTTTTCTTGTCTTAGGACAGCATTTACATAAAATATTATACATTTATCCAAAGTGACTTACAGTGTATTCAGGTTATATTAGGTGGCCTTAACTACTATGTACTTACATAAAAAAATAAGTACAATGTACTTATTGTGTTCATATTATATTGTAAAACACTGCTGCTATTGAGGTGGGACAGGGGTAAGGTTAGGGAGAGGTTTGGAGGTATGGGTAAATTTAAGGATGGGTTAAGGTGTAAAGTATGAGTCAACAGTGTAATTATAAATGTAATTACAGAAATTAAATACAGATGTTATTACATGTCGTTTTTTTTTAAAATATAAGTACAATGTAAAAACATGTATGTACACAATAAGTACATTGTACTAAATTATTAATTAAAATGTAAGTACATAGTAGTTAAGGCCACTTAATATAAAGTGGGTCCCATTTTTTTTTATCAGAATGTTTTTCCCTGCGAATTGAACCCACAACCTTTTGCACTGCTAACACAATGCTCTTACCACTGAGCTACAGGAACACTGCACAGCGACTTTGATAAACTTTTTTGATCCACTTCAAATGCTGACTATTGTATATAATATTTTTTTTCATATTAATATACATTTTTTTATTCATCAATGACTCAAAAGTGACAGCAAGGGCATGTAAAATGTTATGAAAGATTTCTTTTACAAATAGACTATGTGTTTCTTGATCATCCAATCAGAATGTTTTACCAATATAAATAAAAAAATAAAAAAATAACTGCCAACCCCAAAATTCTGAATGGTACAGTGTATTGTGAATCATGATGGCAATCTAAAGAAGCAAAAATCTCCAACAATCTCACAGAAGCAGTTCTTCCAGCTTCTAAAAAACACTGTTTGGTCACTTTAAACTTAACTGAATAAAGTCATGAAACCCTTATCAAAAACAGCTCTTGTATGTGGAGCCCAGATGTATCAGCTCCAAGTGCTTGCATGTAAACAGCAATTGAACCTATTGGGGAACATCCCCTTATAGCAAGTTAAGAGGAAGAAAAAAAGTAAACTTGTAACCTTAGAAACAGTTCCCTAGGAAACAAGGAGCAAGAAAAGGATCTACAGAGATGCACAGGGAAAACACGCTCATGTAATTACATCAGTGATTTAAACGTGAGAAGCGTCAAAAATGACCAAAAACAAAACATCCAGAGCTAAAACGCCATATCAAAACAGATCAAACTCACACTGAGTGAATAATTCTCTACTTTAAATGCAGTGCAGTTGATCCGCTCTCAGGAAATGAGTGATATTCCCAGTCACAGAGTTGTCATTTCGGTGATGAACACGTGGGCATAACAGGACTATTTTTAGCGCGGCACGTGTTAACGATTCCGTCCAACCTTGCGTGCCCTGGCAAAGGGCCAGACATCTGCCACTGGGCCACATCTTTCACGGGGAGTGACGCCATGTTTAATCACCCAGCCAGGTTGATTATCCCCCGTAGCCTCTACCATCGCACCACGTCTGCAACACTTTGTCGTTTCGGGTGCGTGTGAGAGAGTGTGTACACGGCTGTCAGACAGAGCTCTTCTTGAAACACCACCTCCAGGACCCTATTGTATAACAAAAGCAAAAATGCCCTGCTTATCTATTCTCGCAACGAGGAAACGACTCACGCGAACTTACCCAATATAGGAAAAGCCCTCGCATTTCCTAAACACTCCTGCTTTAATTGCCTTTATTTGCTGCGAGAAATTAATTTCGAGAGAGAAGGAAAGCAAATGTGCATGAATAAGTTACTAGATAAACCCATTTCACAGTTTAACAGCTGGGAGTTGTTTCTGTAATTTTCCATTTTAAAAGGCGACGACACCAGTACACATATTTGGGCTCTGCATCTTCGAGGAAGATTAATCAAATCACACGCTAAGCAAATATGTTCCCCCTCACAGGGCCACAAACCACCTATCTAATATGTCATTGGCAGGGGTTTAGGTATTAACACACGTGCGTTTATGCTCGAGCAAATCTGAGCACCGGCTTCTTCCTGTTTAGCACCGATATACAGTCACTGTGTCAGCTAATGCAATGCGGCACAAGACTGTGATGTCTCTCAAGTAAAAGTTGAGGCCGATTTCTCACAACATCAACATCTAATGACCGGTATCATACCGTGCTATTCACAGCATCGCTTGCAGACTATAATGATTGTGTCAAGAGACCAATGACAAGAAGTCACTGCTTGCTGAGTCCATTAATGGCAGTTTAGGATGAGAAGTAAAGCCAGGTGAAGGAGACACAGCAGAGTTTTGCACTACAGTAAGTTACTAAAAGGGTTCTACGCTAACAGTTTTGATTAATAGCACTCCTTGGTGATGTCACAATATAAACCTATGGCAGTGGCAGGCACTTAATTAAAAAAAATAAAGCAGAATTTACAAACATGGAAAATACTTGATGTTTGACATGACAGGCAGCTATATTCATCATTTTAATTTAATTTATATTATTTGTTAACCTGAGAAGTGACACTAAATTACAGTATCAAACTTAAATTATATTGGCAATCCTTCATAATTTTTTTTTTTTATTGATTATTAATCATCCTTAATTATCTGATCAACATCAAAAACTTTAAGAACTTAATGTACTTTTAAAAATAAAAAAGTAAAAAATGTAAATGCACATCACCAGTTGTATGTTATAAAAAGTTTTTTTTAAATATTTTTTATATTAAAATAGATTATTTAAAAAAGATAAATTATTAATAACAATACAACATTTTTCATATAATATTAAACATTTTATTATTAATATTATATTATGTAATAATTTTAAAATGTAATAATATTTGTTAATATAATCTCTTCAGCTCATCAAGACTGCATTTACTGGATCAAAATACAGTAAAAACAGTAATATTGTGAAATGTAATCACAATTTTCAGTTTTCAATTTTAATATAACTTTAAAATATAATACGTTTTTTGTGGAGGTAAAGCTGAATTTTCACCAGCCATTAATGTTACATGTTAACAATGATGGAAACAGTTGTGCTTCTTTTTATGTTTTTGTATACTGTTATATGAACTACCAACATTATAAGTCATTATAACTACAATACTATTTGCTGTAATTTACAAGTTCTACTTTGCTCATGAATATTAATTATGTTTGCCCAGTAACTTATTGGCTGAAAGGAAGACTTGTTAAGTGTGAACTAATCAGCTGTACCTAAATGAATCCTCCTATTATGTGAGCATGGCTTATGAATATTTATTATTTGACTGCGGGCAACACCTGACCCAATTAATATTCATGCACTTTACCTTAAATTTATATTGGGATTTACACACAGGGGAAATTTTGCGCTCAAAATCAACAACATGCTACACAATGGGATCCAAATGGAACTCTGAAAATATAAAAATGAACCAAAAATTTAAAACCTTCATAAATGTGATCTTGTGTTCCTAGCAAAGCTTGTCTTCAAAAACAACTCTTCAGCTTCAGCTTCAAACTCATTCAAATGCCTTCTGAGCTTTTTTTTTTAATAAATCCTATAATATTTAGTTTGACCTCCTGAGCTCGACAATCAGCCTTTTTCTATTTTTTATGAAAGTATTTTGTACTCTATTGTTGGAATGTACAAACTGTATGACAAAAAGCATGTAATCATCCCAGTGTCTCTGTCGCTCCACTCTCTCTCTCTCTCTTTTCATCCTCAAACAACCTGAGCCCCAGATTACCATTAAATCATTGATTAATGTTTTCCTTTTTTCCTGTTTCTGGCTAACGCTGATATTCTGTGACCCAAATCCAGGAGCCTGTGTTCAGTCTGCAGCTGGGGAGAACGAGAGAGAAAGAGAGAGAGATTTTCTCTCTCACGGGTGAGCTGCCTCTGCCCAATCAGACCGCCATTTCGGCCCGGTGGGTGCTTGGCTCAGTTCAGGATTAAGAATGACACTCAAAGGAAGCTGAGCTTCAGTCAGTGGCCTGACTCTCCAGTAGCAAACACACTCTGGCACTCGGTCTTATCTGGGAGAGCTGACACTAAAAGCACCTTGCTACATCTATAAGGAAGCTTGTCGTGTACTTCTGCTTGCTTTCTCGCTTTTTCTTCTATAAATCTAGATGAGACTAGAGGTAAAGAAAGAAAATATTGTGCACTATACAACAACGGTTTGTCAGAGCTCTCCCTCTCTCTCTGGTCCTGGAGCCTGTCAGTCATCCGAAAGCACGGTCAAATAAACCCGTACAGGGGTAAATGCAAAACCAACCCCTTAAGCTCTCGCTCATCATCCAAATGTGTAAAGCGGTGCGGCCTTGGCCTATATTTCAAATGCCATTTAAAAAGACAAGATGCATAAAGTATTGCGTTATAAGCAAGGGTCCATTATCGTTCAATTGCAACCATGGCATAACAGACGAATAAAGCCATTTACATCTGTTCTGACCATAATTACTTAAGATTACAGTCATTTACAATCAAACCATTACATGTGTACAGAAACCTTTACCCCTGAAACCTCCCAAAGCTATATTAAACATGACATTTACCCCCAGATTTCTCAGTTATACTGAGTCCTTAACCATAACATATTCTGAAACGATACTCAATATTACACTGAAAAAATAAAAATAAATAAATCAATAAAGTTATAACTTTACAAGTAACAAGTAACTTTCACAAATAATTGTGAAATTAAAAAAAAAAAAAAAAAAAAACTTTTTGTTTTAGTTACTCTTGTAAATCTGCCTCAACTGACATTGGAGAAAAGAGCTTGTTGAACAAAGTAATTATTTTTTTTTCTTTGCACACAAAAACTATGCTCATAGCTTCATAAAATTACGGTTGATCCACTGAAATCACATGGGACTATTTTAACTATACAGCGTTAGAAAGCTCTTGGATTTGTGTCCAAAGATGAACAAAGGTCTTAGGAGTGTAGAACGACATGAGGGTGAGTAATTCAAGACAGAATTTTCATTTTTTGGGCAAACCATACATTTAAAGAAGCAGCTGTTTCTTTTATACTGTCATTAAACAGCAATGGTGTTTAATAAATATATTAAGCACCAAGCGTCATTCACACCATTCACACCTCCTCCATCCCTCCTCTCCCCCACACCTGCAATTCAGATCAGCGAGGATGAGGTGCGCCAGGTCTTCTGGAAGCAGAAAAGGAAACCAGGCCCAGATTGTGCAACACCAGCCTGTCTGAAATCCTGTGCTGACCAGCTGGCCCCCATCTTCACACAGATTTTCAACAGATCATTCGAGCTGTAGGAAGTCTCTTCATGCTTCAAATGCTCCACCATCATCCCCATCCCAAAGAAATCCAAAATTACATGACTAAATTATTCCAGGCCTGTGGCTCTAACATCTGTGGTCATGAAGTCATTTGAAAAACTGGTACTGGCCCACCTGAAGGACATCACTGGACCCTTGCTGGATCCTTTTCAGTTTGTTTACAGAGCAAACAGGTCTGTGGATGATGCAGTAAACAATGGACTGCATTATGTTCTGCAACACCTAGACAGACCAGGGACTTATGTGAGGATCCTGTTTGTGGACTTCAACTCAGACTTTAAAACTATCATTCCAAACCTTCTCCTGCCCAGACTAACTCAGCTCTCTGTGCCCACATCCATCTGTCAGTGGATCAACAGCTTCCTGACAGACAGGCAGCAGCTAGTGAGGCTGTAAAAAATACACATCCAGCACCCGTACAATCAGCACCGGAGCTCCCCAGGGCTGTGTCCTCTCCCCACTGCTCTTCTCCCTATACATCAACAACTGCACATCTAAAGACCTCTCTGTCAAGCTCCTGAAGCTCCACACTCATCTGCCTCATACAGAACGACGACGAGTCTGGCTACAGACAGAAAGTTAAAGAGCTGGCTGTCTGGTGCACTCTCAACAACCTGAAGCTCAACACACACAAAACAGTGGAGATGATCGTGGACCTCAGGAGAAACCCCCCTGCACTCCCCCCACTCACCATCACGAACAGCACTGTGGCTTCAGTGGAGTCATTCAGGTTCCTGGGAACCACCATCTCTCAGGACCTGAAGTGGGACATTCACATTGACTCCATGGTGAAAAAGGCCCGGCAGAGGTTTTACTTTCTCCGCCAGCTGAGGAAGTTCAACCTGCTGAAACAGTTCTACTCCACCATCATTGAATCCATCCTCTGCACTTCAGTAACTGTCTGGTTCAGCTCAGCTTCTAAATCGGACCTCAGAAGACTACAGAGAGTAGTCCAGACTGCTGAGCGAATCATCGGTTCAACTCTCCCATCTATTCAAGAACTGTACTTATCCAGAGTGAGCAAAAGGGCTGGCAAAATCCCTGTGGACCCCTCACATCCAGCACACTTCCTCTCTGAACAGTTGCCATCTGGTCGACGCTACAGAGCACTGAGCACTAGAACGACCAGACACAGGAACAGTTTCTTCCCCCAGGCAATCCATCTAATGAACAATTGATAATAACTTTGGAACACACAACACTATTTATACACCTATTTATCTAACACACATACTTAGTCTACACTTCAAATTTGCACATAATATACCTGTACATACAATTTGCATATTGTTATTCCTTACTTGTTCTATTTTTTATTCTTTTATTATCTGTGTTTTTGTTCTGTCGCTGTCATTCTGTTGCACTACAGAAGCTTCTGATTGTTATGAATTCGGAATTGTTATTTTAATTGGAAGGCAGAACTAAAAATCCATAATATAGAGGACCAAACAGCCATATTATGGGTTCCAATCCCATCACTGTTAACACTTCCCCTGAAATCCCCTAAAATTAAACAGCTACTTGAGAACTAAAAAAAAATCACCAACACTCATAGAAACAGATTAAAAAACACCAGGTATGATGTCTGTCATTGATTATTTTCTGTCAATACTGCTTTTACAGGAAGTTGAGGAAAGAAAGTAAATCTGAAAAAAGGAAAAATAAAGACCGAACTAATATCTCCTACCACACTTACTGTTTCTTAGCAACTGCTTTCTGCTTAAGTCTAGAATGAGACTGTATAGAGAGGCTCCAAAATGGACTCCATACTGTCTGTGAGCCCCTCGAGGGCAGATTCATCCTCTTAATTACCACTACAGCATGATATATTGATTTGAGCGAGTATTGTGCTTCATTCCAAAGACAAAACTAAGAGGACATTCATTCCCCTTCGACCATCTCCTCCCCACTAGCTTCCACATTAACAACTTCATCCTGAAAAGCCTCAAGTGTTCTTGTCATTCAGGATGTCCTTCTGAGCTACGGATTATAACACCACATGTCTTAAAACGCTCTTCAACACAATCATCTGCTTTGACTACACTCAGAGACCTTGTTTACGGTACATACAGAGCTTGTGAAAAAAAAAAAACTGTATGTTATTTAACTTAATTGAAAATCAGGTTTTCCTACTTTTATTGATTTTAAAATAATCTTATTGCATTTACTGTTCTCAAAAAAAAATACAAATAAATGTTGAATATTAACGAGGTCGCTTGTATTGACACGCATCACTTGTTTTTAAGGACACACTGTTTTGGATCACGAAAATACTACAATTAGGTAATTACCGTAAAATTTAAGTAACCTCTCAATCATACCAAAACATAATAATTTAGTGAATTTCTTCAAAACATGTCAACTGATTCAGACTTGAGTAACAACTCATCACAAACACGTCAAAAAGATTCAAGTAATCTCAAACAATTGTGACATGTTTTCAGACAATTTTTGAAAGTATCCTGTGCCCTGATTCATTAGAGAAGAATCAATGACATGGAAGGGACATTTTTAGTACACTATTTTTTATATTTAAACTTGATATGACATCTTAAAAACATGCTGCTCGTGGAGGGAGACGTTGCAAAAACTGCTAAAATGCTAAACACAAATGTACACAAACTAGCAACTAAAATTGAAAAGCTTATTAAATATTTTGGTCTATCATTGCACTTCCCATGTGGTAAGGGCTGTTATGGATTTAAGAAATGAATGAATTAGTAATAAATAAAGAGTAATGTCATTACAATATAGTAATGCATCATGCTTCTATGAATTGTCACTTCAGCAATAATCCAAACATGCTGCTTTTTTTCTCTTGGCCTTTTTGGTAGCACTTTATTTTACAGTCCTGTTCCTCATGTACATACTATGTACTTATTATGGTAATTGCAATAACTTTATAATAACTAGGTACTAACCCTGAACCTACCCCTAAACCTAACCCTACCCAATGTAGTTACCTTGTGTTACCAGAACTTTCTTAGATATAGTATACTTACAGTGTATATAAGTACATGTAAGTACACGTATTGTAAAATAAAGTGCAACCGCCTTTTTGTTATTCTTCACTGACTGCATTTTTCGAAAATCAAAGTAAGAGAGTTGTTTTTACCAGAGCAAGTGAGCAATCAAACCTACAGAGCGTGTTCTGTTTTAGTGGCCTTTTTTCAGGCTGAGAATAAAAAAGAGAATAAGAAAAAAAAAAAAAACACCTCTTTAAATTACCCTGATTTGACGCATATTTCTCTGCATTCATCGTAAGAAAAACTCAGCATTCCTGCAAGGGTCATGACCAGACCTGTCATTCTCTTGGACATGAGAAATCTTGATGCTTACATTTCTCAAAAGACAGCAATTAGAGGCAACATAAACTTTAGCATGTTCTTTAGTGTTCCGGTGCATCTATTTATTAACACCACACAAAACAAAACGCATAAAAAAAAAGGTGATAAAATTGTTAAATACTTAAGAGCAACATAAGCTGGTCTGTGTTTAGTCTTGAGATTTGGATAGAGACCGAGAAAGAAAGAGTGATGCATCAAATACATAAACTATTCTTTTCTCCAAACACACAATACAACGTATTTGATCAAATCCAGATTAGTTCCACCTCATTGATCCCAGAGAATCATGCTATATCATGAGAGATTATATTAGCAAGCTTAAACTACAGATAATTAAGCCAGTGTGATATTGTGCAGCTGAGAAAGAGAATATACGTAAAGGAGCATGACAGCCGTTACACAAAAACCTCTTGAAACATGAGTAGAATCGTAAAGTGGAAACTGTTCTCCAGCTGGAGAGATCTCTTCTGGGAATTTGCACAGAAGTAATTTCACATGAATTAAAGGAGACGGAGTGTCTATGTGAGTAAGTACAAGGAATAGCATGGACTTCTGTTTGTATGAAAACCTAAAATTAATATAAAATATATCTTTTTAATATGAAGTGTTTTAAAAAATACGTTAAAGCTATTTAAATAATTAAAAACATACATTTGAAGAAAAAATTATGATAAACCATGCACAATAAGAATGGGTTTTAAAGTAAAAAGTATCTATTTTGATTTCATGCTGAATATTAAATGAGCAATCTAAAACTATCAGCGAAGAAAATGCATAAATAGGCACTAAATACAATTTACAGAAGTTTGTGGGAGCTCTTGGTGTTGGTCTTGCTCTGTTCCTCTTCTTCAGCCTATCAGTGCACTCTCAGTGTCACTTACGAGAAGCTGTTTATATAAATGATGACACAAGGTCCCACGGACACACGCATAGAGGGCTTTTTAGATAAAAGCAAAAATGGAGAAATGCAACTCCGCTCGTGTTATTTTTTCCCTCCGTCCATTTCAGTCTCAGGAATCGGTTAAACAGATATAGTGAGAGCTGCAAATGCTAAAGATAGGAGCATTAGAGAAGAGAGTGAATCCTAACATACGGCTTGAGAGGGCTGTAGGGGGAGTGGAAGACCTGCCATGAATTAAAGATGGTTCCTCTTCTCTCACTCTCACCTCTAGACACACAGATATCACAAACAGCTGTCATGAGTAATTCATAATGATAAACAATAAACTTGCCAGATAGAAAGTTTAGGGCTGTCAACATAATTATATAGTGTGATTAATTACAATAAAATAATGCGATAAAAAAAAAGAACTTAATTAATCATGTCCCCTGACCCGTATGTAAAGTGCATCCACAGATACAGGCAATGAACCACGCTTACCAAGCAGATGTTATTTGTATTCAAAAAATAGTTGGGGTCTCATACACAATGCAGAGGTCTTTTATTTATTTTTTGATGAACTGTTTATAGCGCAACATATTATATAAAAAAAGTGGTGCTCATTGCGTCAGTGAGATGCAATGCATCAGATATTCATCTATATGTGTACAAAGAGAGACAATTCTAAATACTGCACTATTACTAACATTCTGGTGAAGACAATAAACAGAAAATGATTTTATTATTGATAATAATAGTTTGTCTAAATGAAAAAAAAAAAAGCTTTTTAATGCTATAAGTAAATTAAGGCATCACACATTATATTGCACTGTTTTGATATTTGCTACACTCAAGCAGTGTAATTAAATTATTTGTGTTTTGATTGTTTTAACAGATGCACTGACCATAAATAGATTAATCTACTGTACTAATAAAAATAAAAAAATAAAAAATAAATTGACAACCTTAAAGCATTCCATTTGCTTTCCTTGAATTTTTTCTAAATACCCTTTATACAGACTTAAAACAGTATCCGCCATATGCCTGTTTGCACAAGGTCAAAAAGGAGAGTGAATGAGAATGCCTATCATTTTAATTGCTTACACATATGCTCGCCATTCTGAAAACACAACACTCATGCAAATCAGTCATGCTCAGATTTCCGAACAATCAGAGAAGGGAGGTGAACCGTGATCCTTCTTTCTGATGCTGCAGACGGCACTCGCTCTCCGGGGACGTTCATGGCCCTCTGTTCTGCTCTCAGATCAGTGTTTGAGTGGGCACAGAGACCACGAGGCTCGGCCAAGTCCAACTCCCTCTGCTGGCTATTTAGGTAAATGTCACACTACTGGCATTTATCATCCACAGGAGCCGAGACTCGGGCAAACAAGCACGCTTGTGCACTCTTAGCCACACACAAACAAGCTGCCCTGCAAATGACCAAAAATGGGACCAATTATACACAATTAAAGCTGTAATAACTGCATGAATCAATACCTCTCGATACCTCTTATTTCCCAAAGTGGTAAATAAGCCCATCATCTGCTCCCAAGCCTGGGGTTTTATTAGGGCATGAGTGAAGCACTCAGCATTGGCACCTAGTGTCGGTGCCACTGATACAAGCGAAACACCAAATCACCATTCTGATGGCCTTAATGGACGAACCCTTTTCTTTGTCTTAAATGCTTTGACATTTAGGTCTATGAATACCCGCTGGGTGGGAGGAGACGAGGGTGTCTGCATCTGAAGGCAGCGGCTAATTTGCTTATAAAATGGCCTGGCTGAATGACGGCGGAGCGAGGGTCCTGCTAATGGAGACCCCGCAGATGCTCGCCCGTATGCTCCTGGCTCTCCAGCGCATCCCGAGCACCCAAACAGTGGCTTATTCACTCTGCACAGTTTGACAGCTCCAGCTGCCACAGTCCACACACAGACATGCTCAGAAACACTGTGAAATATTGTGCGGCAATTATGCATTAACACTAACGTCATTTGCTGACACTTTTTTTTTCCCGAAAGTGACTCACAAGCATGTGAAAGTGGCAATTATGAGAGCGAGGGACTTCAAATAAGGAGAACACCTAGAGCTTCACAGAAATCAAAGCAGAACAATTTTCGAATACCAGGGCCTACTGGTCAGTGCATGTGCTTCAAAGTGCTTTTATTTCATGTCACACAAATAAAGATTTTTTTAGAAAAGTCAAAAGTCAAAATATTGATTAATAAAGATTTATTCTTAAAGACTTACACAAAATGCTTTTACTATAGTGCATCTGATGTAGTAAACTTGCTCGGTAGCTCACCTGGTACAGCGTTGCAACAAGAGTCATGTATTTCCTAATTGCATGTGCCCAAGCAAACCGAAACATTATAAACGTACTGGTGGAGCAAGTTCATTTATTTAAAAAGTTCTGTTTTGATGTTAAATAAAATAATAATAATTACTTTAATAAATTACAAATATATATATATATATATATATATATATATATATATATATATATAAGCCATAAATATAATGCACCAAGCAAAGCAAACTAAAGCAACAGTTTTCCTTTGCTTTTAAATAACAAATTTTCATGAAAACATTATTGTACCCAGCAAAAATTTCCAACAGAGTATATAGTCCATGACATGTAATCTAAGATTAATGCATCATAGCTGTAACTATGTAGAGTATATCTATCACTCCACTGACCAATCAGCATCCAGGACTATATAAATAGACACTTTATAACTCTCATTACTATGATTCCCATTCCCCAAATTTGCCAAAAAAGGAGAAAAAAAAGAAGAAGAAGGTGGGAAAATAAAACATTTAGCCAGTCTTCAAGAAATAGTTAACCCAAAAATGAACAGTATTTTTTTTGTGTTTCACAGAAAACAATATGATGTGTTATATGATGTGTAGGATCCAAATAATGAATGATTTTAATTTTTTGGGACACGTTGATCAAATGTAAGCTGAAAATGAGGGAGGCAAAAATGAGATGAAGAGAGAGAGAATAGGGGACGGGAAAAAGGAATGAAACTGTGTGAAAACCAGAAAGCTGAAAATAAATGAGGCTAGCTATCATCCTGGTCTGCAGATCGTGTGTCAGGGGTTAGAATGAGAGACAGGCTCAGTGCGGAGTTGAGACTGGTTTACTGCATTAGCAGACGTAGCTCCAAGCTACTGCATGACAATTACAGCAAAAGTGGAGTCTCCCGCCGAGAGGCCTCACTGCATTCATCATCTCTGACACTTTACCAGGACACACAGAGAAGAAGAAGAAGAAAAAAATCACCTCCGCACTGCCCTCCATTTTGCAGGTCAAAGTCTGAGGAATGAACTGTGTTTGGCCATAGCTGCTCATCAGCGGTCAGTTGATGTGTGTTCTCTAGAAAATGAAAGTCAACTTGAAAAGTCAATTGAATGAGAAAATATATCCGAGCAGGCAGAGACTTTCTTTAACTACAGACATACGAGCTGAGACAAGCTATTCATTTATGTATTAAAAAGCAGATGACCTTGTTTTTTTCTGGGCCAGCAGACCCGGACATTTCCTTTCAACGTTTCTTCAAGCTAGATTGCCAGGACTAAACCAAGAGGGATCGGAGAAAGAGACATATGCAATGAGAGAGGAGAAAGAGAAGCTTGTTATCAGAAGGAGTTTACCATATGCAAAATAACAGCTTTTATTCATTTTATTTTATTTTTTTGTTATTATAACTTTGAGGCTGTTTTGCCAGCTACTTAGGGTAAACTGCTAACAGTGTAGAGTGCAAAAATAGCGCACTCAAATGTTGTTTTTTCAATTTCACTGAGCTATATTTTCATAATTTTCAGGATTGTTCCGATTGCAAATTTTAAAATGTTTTCTAGTCTTTTATGCTTACCAAGGCCGCATTTTTTTTTTTTTTTGAGAATACAGTAAAAGCTAGAATATTGTGAACTATTGTTACAATTTAGTTTTTTTTTTTTTACAATTTTTATTTTAACATTTCATTTTAAAATGTAATTTATTCCAGTGATGCAAAGCAGAATTTTCAGCAGTCACATGATCATTTAGAAAAATGTATCAGTGTTACCCTGCCTAATATATATTTATCAGGATTCTGAAAAGAAATTTATTTTATTTACTTATTTTTAAGTGGCAGTGCTTTAACTTTTTAACTAACTTTAGTGCAATTTAGAATTATTATTATGCAGATGCAGGCAAAATAAAACCAAAATCTGTATCCAAAAACACGTTTAATTAAAGAAAAACGTACTCTGTATTTATTAAACATTTCATTCTACAGTATGTATTATATAAAATTATGCATATGATCTACAGTGTGGCACTAGCCACATCATAGATGAATATGATGACCTTGTTTTTACACCTGTGCAAACATTTGCAAAAACAGCTTGAAAAGAAAGACATCATCTGGGCATTCGGTATGAAATGAACTGAAATTCACATGTGCAACTCATCAGTAACTTTCAATGTCACACAAGCCAGTCTTCTAGAGTCTTCAATAATGGACTAATTTGCCTAGTAAGAACCCACCCTCCTTAACAGGCATGAAATTCAGAGGTTTATTTGTCTGAAATTACCAGGATCGCAGGAGACCGAAGCGACGATGACCCGCTGAAGAGTTTAATAACATTGACGTCTCTGACTGAGAGAAGAGCCAGAATGTCAAGTGACGGCAGTGTATTTAAATAAAACCCCATTTAGTCTCACTCCTCGTTCCTGTGCGAAACAAATTCCGCCGACAGAGACAGAGAAGCCTTTATTTTGCAGCCTCCCATTTGAGATTGACCTTTCAACACAGGAAAAAGCTTAAATTGGCAGAGGCAGGTTCTAAATTCTCCCTTTTAAAAAATTCTCCCTTTCACAGAAGCAAAAATAAGCCCTAATGGGAGCAGACATCATGCTAGCCCCTCTACCATATCGTCCTTCGTGGCATCTCACAGCCGAACCGTCGCCCAATTCAACACTGATGATGCAACCGGGGCCACTTTTATATTTCAGCTTCAAACGGAAATGAGATCTGTATTACTGTCATAATAAAAATGCTTATTCCCATAACGCGGGATGTCACGGTCAGACTGTGTGGAATAATTATGATGGTCAGCCCTGGAGCAAAGCGCTGTCGATACCTAGCCACAGATGTATTGGATCTCTCTCATTATAATATACCTGGGGCGGTGACTGATGCGTTGCATCCGGTTTTGCTGAATAGAATCGCTGTCAGAATAAGTCAGTCAGGGCACTGACGATAATTTATTATCGTCACTATATTCTTCATGGAGATGAATGTACCTCTCCTTCGATATTAATACATCACTCTCCTCTGCGTTCGACCTATATAAAAAACAAATGAGATAGAGGCAAAAAGATTGAGACAGAAATATGGAGGTGACACTGGAGAAAACATTTTCCTTTTCTGCGGAAATCGGAAAACTGGGAGTGTTTGAGTCCTTCCAGCTGGTGTTTTCTGCACTGCGACATACAGTACAGACCAAAAGTTTGGACACACCTTCTCATTCAAAGAATTTTCTTTATTTTCATGACTATGAAAATTGTAGAGTCGCATTGAAGGCATCAAGGGCTATTTGACCAATAAGGAGAGTGATGGGGTGCTGCTCCAGATGACCTGGCCTCCACAGTCACCGGACCTGAACCCAATCGAGATGGTTAAGGGGTGAGCTGGACCGCAGACAGAAGGCAAAAGGGCCAACAAGTGCTAAGCATCTCTCGGGGAACTCCTTCAAGACTGTTGGAAGACCATTTCAGGTGAATACCTCTTGAAGATCATCAAGAGAATGCCAAGAGTGTGCAAAGCAGTAATCAAAGCAAAAGGTGGCTACTTTGAAGAACCTACAATATGACATATTTTCAGTTGTTTCACACTTTTTTGTTACGTATATAATTCCATATATAATTCCACATGTGTTAATTCATAGTTTTGATGCCTTCAGTGTGAATCTACAATTTTCATAGTCATGAAAATAAAGAAAACTCTTTGAATGAGAAGGTGTGTGCAAACTTTTGGTCTGTACTGTACATGTAGCTTAAGATTCCTTTCCATCGGAGGCATTTCTACTTGTACTTGTTAAACACTCTTCAACTTCGTCAGCGGTTGCTGGAAATTGCGAACTTTTGTTGAAAATGCTGAGGATGCCGTCTCATTGGTATTTCAGCCCTGTCTGCTGTCTGTTCATTCTAGGTCTCTTTCCAATGTTTTTTGACAGCAGGGATTCCCAATTTATTATCTGGTGTCCAGCATGGCCACCGGATCTTCCAGTAATTGATATGCCAGTTAGGCGGCTTCTTTTAATGTCATCACGTCCCTCGACTCATGCTGCTCATTTCAAGATCAGAGGAAGTTTTGGTCAAGCTCTGAAAACAGCAAACATTTAAGCGTACAATCACCTTCTGCTGTGATAAACTTAATCACAGTGCTTTTTAAAAAGATAGTGTTCAGAAAACGATTAACCTGTGTGGAATTTATTTTTCAAATCACAAAAAAAAAGCCCACAGAACATTCATTTAGATTTGCAACTAAGGCCGTCAGTGATATTGATTTTATGTAACCGTAACGCACAGTGGGGCATTTTAAAAGCTTTTTCTTTTCATCTTCTTTTTATATTTAGAATTTTTATTTGTAATGTTCTGAATCCTTTTCAACTTCTTCTATGCATACATAGGCAGCTGCATTCCAAGGCTGCACGCTAACAAACAGAATTCATCAGTTGGGTGACGAAAGCGAGAAATCCTATTTATTTTCTCCATAGGGGAATTGATTTTACCGATAACTTATAAACAATTGAAGACAGACCCACTGTGAGGAACAAAGTTGCTTATCGATGCTTTTGTTGAAGCCATAACTCACATAATTGTAACGTATTATTATAATTTTTTTTTTATACCTGCTTAACATCACAATTCCAGGTGGAAAAACTACATTACCAATGATTCATTAGCCCCTGTCTGACACCACAGGTACCAAAGCTGCTGAAAAAGTGGATGGACATTGTTGCACTGGAATTTCACAAATGAGTGGTTTTGAGAATAAACTACATAGGCTTAATGTAAATCTAAAATCACCTGACTTGACTTACAGTTAATTTCAATAGTTTTCATGTTAGCATGTTGCTAAGCTACAAAAGTATTTGGTAAAATACTACCCCTTTTTGACATTCCCGCATAATTTTTGATATTTTTAGGTTTGTAAGCCTTAATGAAAAATTTGAAAGTACTGACATTTTAAAAAAGTCAAAGATAATTTCCCACTAAGTGCTGTTGAGCATATTCTTACACAGCGCTGATTGGTTATTGTGTTCACACGCTCAATAGATATGTCTGTAATTGGCTTCAATGATCATCACTTCATGCTCTTCACCGAGAGATCACACAGAAACACACAAGAGCGTTTAAAACCCGCATCTATCAGATGATCTGTCAGCGGATTTCTAATTTAATTGCACATAGATGGATCCATTGATAGATGTGGCACTCAAACGCTTTCATGTGTTTCTATGTGAGCGCTCGGTGAAAAGCATGAAGCGATGATCATTGAAGCCAATCACAGACGTATCCGTTGAGTAAGAATCTGCTCAACAACGCTCAAATCTTAGTGGGAAATGGATGTTTTAAAAATTTGATCGGTACTTTTGACAACACTAGTTTGAACCAACATATTTTGGATTAACATTCCTGATCCTTAGTCAAAAATTTACCAATGTGAAAGCTCTGAAGTTAAGATGTCTATAAACTATCTGAAAAAAGTGTAGACATTCAGCTCAGCATTATCGAAGTCAGTGTTGGGCAAGCTACTTGGAAAATGTAGTGAGCTAAGCTACCAGTTACTCTACAGTAAATGAAGCTTCACTACACTGAAGCTACCCCCCTGGGAAATGTACCAAGCTAAGCTACATCAACAGTAGCTTGCTACATCTAAGCTACTTTTAAAATTAAATATGTATGTTGAACACGTTTTATTACAAGTCAATGCTATCTCAGTGCTCAAAACTGCCAGTCAAACAGATAGGCAGGTGTAATTGTTTAGTTTAATAGTTTTTTGTGTTCCTTATCAATTTGGCAACAAAAACAATCAAAATACATGTAATTAACAATGTGCGCACAAGTAAGTGTATGCACCTGTTGCATGGGCATGCTTAATATACTGTAGGACTTTGCAGAACAAAATGCAAGACCTCCAAACAGTAAAAAAAAAATGGCCAGGCTGCGCCTTATGAAACAAAAATATATTGCAGTATATTGGAAAATATCATGTAATATATTAGGCATATATTCTTATATATATATTTATTTTTTCCAATATATTGCAATATATTGAAAGCGGCAATCATTTGTATATTTTGCAATATATTATATATGTGTCATCAATCTATTATTAAATGTATTTAAATTATAAAATATTAGAAATAAAAAGGGAAAATAATATATTACAATATATCACAATATATTTTAAGAAATATATTGGTAAACATATTTTCCCTGATAATTTTTACAAGCAGCATCTGAAAACATATTTTCTCTCTGTTACAGACATCCCAACCTGCAAAAAGTCATTTCAGGAAGGTATCCCGAATCAATCATTTAACCTCCTATGGGCAATGCTTGAGCAAGACTGTCATTATGTTTTACATATATAAGAAAGGGGTACACTTTCGTGTAGTCTGCCGTAAAATGTGTCTTGTACTTTTTTTGTTTTTTTTGGCACTTTCCCTCTGCCATGGTGCTCCTGTTTCTAGATAGACATAACGGATTAATTTTGTTTGGGAGAAGAGATAAAAGCCCGCCCACACTGACAATTGATTGGTTGATTTGCAGAAACAGCCCAATCAGGATGCTCTCTGTCTGACATGCGCTTCGCACACACACACAAGGTCTCTTGCTCCCTCTCCCTCTCTGCCGTGCGCGCGCTACACGGTTTGAAACACAGTATCTGTTTCGCATGCGCGCTTTTGCTCGCTCTGTCTAGATTCCGGGAGATTTTAACTAATTTGCGGGTCTCAGTGAGCCGCTTTCAATATGCGGGAGACTCCCGGAACTTCCGGGAGACTTGGGATGTCTGCTGTTATCTCGGTCAGTGTCATGTACTTGTCGAGGTACGGCCACGGCGACTCACTCCTCGGGATTAACTGTTCTCCGACCTCATCCTATGCCATCATTTCATCAAATAATTTTTTTGTCTGACTGGCCAAGGAGTGGTTCCATCCGGAGCAGAAGGTGGCGGTAATGCATTATAAAGATGGTTGGTTGCTATCCACCGTGAACACGAACAAGATGAAGTAGCGCCGTCGCGTCACTACTGATCCAGGATCAGCGATCTTAGCAGTTGTATTTCCCGATTTGAGTTTGAGCTTCAGAAATGCTTGCGAAAATGTAGCTTGTGTGGAAGCTACCGCGCTACTTGGTAAAAAAAAGAGCTTCGATACTAAAAAGCTATTTGATTCAGAAAGTAGCGAAGCTACGACCAAGCTACTGAGAAATGTAGTTAAACTAGTAGCTTCGCTACTTGTAGTGACGCTACTGCCCAACACTGATCGAAGTACTGTAATTAGAAAGCCGTCGAACAGTAATTACACCGACCCTCTTGTCTTTCAAAAGAAGTTTGCATTCTGTCGTTTCTCTGTCATTTCCCCTGCCGATCAGCCGTAGCTTCCAAAAGTGCTCCTTAATGAAAATGAAAGCTGATCCCGGCCGTCCATATCGATTCCACAAGCCTTTAAATGTGCAGAGGTCACAATCAAATCTGTGTAACTTATTTTGTGCTACACAAACTTATTACACTAATGAATCTCGCTTCGAGCACACACCTGAGTTCCTTCCAAGGATAAACACCTGCGGGACTCAAGGCACCTCAAAGGCTTCTCGAGACACGGCGCTGAGACCCCGAGCAGCCAAGGGATTATGATTCCATCCTTTCTGCATAATAACATCAGATTAAAACTTCATCCCCAATCTTAATGGACACATCCGCAGATAATTACAGCTAACCCAAAGCTATTTGTGTTGTGTGAAATTGAAGAGGCTGTATGTCAACCCTCATCTCTTATTCATCTAATTCCAGCAACCAGCTTTACGGTAAAGTGCAGGCATTCTCTGTTGTATGGCTTTTAATTAACTGAGGTGAAAGGGAGCTTACAAATTACAGGCTTGGTGTTGCATAGAGACTCCGATTTCATTCTGGACATGTGGAGCCTCTTGTTATTGCCACAATGCTTGGAAACAGCTTGTCTGTTAGCATTTAGCATGTTGATACTGCACGCTGATAACGGGGAACCTTTTCCTGTGACCCACAAACAAGCTTCCTGGACTTCATTTCCACTGAATATGATTAGGTCCACTGTCACTCAAGCTAAATGTGCCGATGACAATTTACGCATATCAGTTCTGGAGTCACGTTTTCCTTCGCGGAAAACCATTTATTTGACTTTGAAAGAAGCTTGTGGACTAAACGGCCAAAGCTGTCTACAGGACGATTCTTTTTGGGTTTCTTTTTTTTTCCTTTCAATTTGTTCGACTAGAGTGAAATATCACAAAGTCCAAAGCCTGCCCACCCACTGCCACTTAATTGGCCGAGGTTTCCACTCGGCCGGGTGAGACAGTACAAAAAATGCTGCTATTCCTCTTTAACTTTATGTTTTATGAAAGTGTGAGAACTAACCAAAGGTCATCCTCAGCAGACATAAAGAGAATGGCGGACAAAATAAATAAAAATTACATATTCTCTGATATCATTCTTCAAAAAAATTAACTCTTAAAGAATTTCAGACAGACTAATAGTGTGGGTTATTGTCATAAAGACCCTGAAGATTTATATTAAAAACTATTAAAGCAGAAAATCTCCATCTTGTATAGAAATATCTGGCAACACTACACGTGTCCAATACATTAAAATATAATAAATAAAATATAAAATAAATAAATAATAAAAATAAATTTAATAGAAATGTAAATAAAAAAGTGGAATGGGCTGATAAAAAAAAAAAAACAGCAACTGACTATTGTAGTTGCTTAAAATATAAAATAATTTACATAATAAAATGTATAACATATACATTAAAATGAATGAAATAAAATAAAATGAATGAAAAAATATCCATTAAAATGAATGAAATAAAATAAAATGAATGAAAATATGCTGAAAAAAAAAACTACTGAATGATTATAGTAGCTGTTTAAAGTATAAAAGAATAAAAAAATAAAATAAAATACATTGATTATTACCTTTGGTGATTAAAAAAAATCGCATTTACACATGTAAATAAAATGTATAAACTTTTTCTATAATGGGCTGACAAGTAAAAATAATTTGATTCAAACTATTGTAAAAAAAAAAAAAAAAAAAAAAATGATAAAAAAAGAAAACCGCCTCCGCTTAGCACCACTAGAATGAAAGTGCTATTTTCTGACAACAACATCCATACATATCCATTGTTTTACAACAGGTTACACTGTCCAAATACAGGAGGAGGAGTACTTGAGCTCTAATGTGAAACATGCTGTACTATCCAAACCACTCCAGTGGCCCAATCCATCATGCTCTAGTGCTGCCTCATAAACCATCTGCTAATTGAAGGAGCTCTGAATGGCTTTTCTCCTCCTGTTTTTATTGTCTGGCTCTTCTTTTCTCTGATTGTTTGTATGTTTTCCTGTATTTCTGAATCCTCTTTCCATGTCCAGGTTTGTGCAGCCAATAGAGCTCCACCGAGCATCTCAGCACAGTCACAATATTGGAGGAGCCCGGCTTCTCCCAGGATGCCCATGCAAAACTGATTAATGTCAGGCCAGCATAAACCCAGATTACACCCGCAGCTTTGAACTGCAGCTGTAGAATCTAACCCAATTAAAACATCCAATTACACCCCACAGTGAGTGAGAGATCGAGAGAGAAACGGAAAGAATGAGAGAGAGAGAGATCAGCCTCTTAAACACAGGGAACAAACATGTGTAATGAAGCTTTCTGGCTAATGAACAAAACACACTCTAGCATACAGAAGACCCTAGACTGGCTATAGTACTGTGATGCAATACTATCAACACAAACTTATAATCAATGTAAATATTATTTGTCTTTAAAAAAGTACAAAAGAATTGGATTTTTATTTTTATTATAACAGCAAACGTAAATATTCTTTGTAAATGTAAACTATATGTAAAAGTATTTACGTTTTTATTTTATTATTTAAAAATATATATATAAATAAATAAATAATAAAAAATAATAATACAAAAATAAATAAATAAATAAAATACAAATAAAATAAAATAAATCTCTCTTCCTGCCAAACACCAAAAGTGTGACCCTGGTGTGAACTTCAAGCACAAAAGCTGTGTCACTGCTCTAATTGAATAATGCTTAAAAAAGATGACCTACTTTCCATATTACATTTCATAGCACACTTGCTTCAGAGAGAGAGAGAGAGAGAGAGAGAGAGAGCGAGAAATAGAGAATGCAGAGGAGCCGTGCAAAAGGTGTTGGCATTTCATTTATCTACATGAAAATAGAACTTAAAAGAAAAAAAAGCTATAATTATATGACTAATTACAAACACGTGGGATGACAAAAATAGTGTTGCTGTTCCATGGACCTGCTAAAAGATCAACATTGATTTTTAATAAAAAATAATTAATGGTTAAGAAAAAGATTCTGATGTTTGTTTCTTTATTTAGGAGCTCTGTTTTCACCAAACTCTTGTCTTCTGTCTTACAGTTCGACACGGTAATAAAATGCACCCTACACACCAATGTAAACATATTGGGCATTATAAACTGTCTAATGCTGGATTCATTTGGTTAGATAAATGTGTAAAAGGCTTATTTTATGAGGCTTTTCGCTGATTTGACCAGATTTACACCAGTAGAGCGGGTGCATCACATTGTGTGTTGCCCCCGGGCGAGCCCTCATAAAATCCCTCCCTATGTAGCATTATGCACACAGAGATGAATAATGCTCTTTGAGGCTCTTCCACACCCCTCAGGATTACAGACCTGCAGAGGAGGAAAACAGTCTGTATTGGGCTCTGTTGAGAAAGCCACTTATGTTGTACTTGAGGGCAAAGAGGGCTGCGATCTCGCCATGCGCTTCGCTGCTGGAGGGCAGAGGATGAAGAAGAGGAGGAGAGGGTGTGTACTTACACAACTTCTAGAGAGACGCCTCTTCAAATGGACTGGTTTCCTGCATGTTCCCCCTTAATAAGACAATCTTTAGGTGTTCTGTGCTTTTTGCAAAAGCAGACGCCTGATCCTGCTAATACTAGACATAATGTGGATGTTTTTTCAACAACAGGCATATTTATATTAAGTTGGGTATATTTTTATTAAAATAAACAGGTTTCAGCCTTTTTTTTTTGTTACATGAAGTGCACACTGAAAAGGTTTTAGAAAATGATATAAATTTACATTTGATATTCATTTGACCTTTTATGTATATTAAAATAAGAAAATGTACAATAAATGGAAAAAAAAATGAACGAAACAAACAGTGAATAAACATTTAAATATTTATTGTGTAAAAATATTTTATATTGTTTTATATACATGAATTGTTTCATATCACGTCTGTATGGCATCACAACAATCAACATTTAAAATAAAAAATTACTTTTTTATACTTTAAGTTATGTTTATTATAAGTAACTTAAAAATTTAAGAAAAACCAAGGTAAATATCACTTGTAAACTATAGAACTATTATTATATATATATTAAATATCACTTATTTAAAATGTATATTGTTTTGCACATCAAGTTATTTTGTAAATGACTGCAAAATGGTCAATTGTTACACTACATTGCAGATAGAATGAACATATTGTATCAATTGTATTTAGAATACAATAGAATCAAATCTTAGCTTTAAAATAACTTTCACTGTGGCCACTTCTATCACAGAATGATTTATGGAGGATATCACAAAAAATATTTATATATATTCTGTTAGACACCGTTAGTAAACAAATTAATGAGCCAGTGAATTTAAAAAGTCATCCGAAGGCAGTTTAATCCCTTCTCCAGACCAAAAGCACCCACGGTTGAAGAAACACCCACCTACACGACGTTAACCGCGTGCGAGCCTGGAGCGATGGAGAGGCCAGAAAGTGAAAAGACAGCAGGCTGCTTTCTGAGAAATCCGCTCGAGCGCTGCCACTCCTGCCGCCTGTCTGCAATAGAAATTCTGTAAATCCTGCAAATGAGCTGAGCTCATCTCGCAGGGCCTGTCAGCAGGGGTAATGGGGGGGGGGGCTCTCCTACACCGCGGATCTGCAGAAATCCTGGCTGCTCCGCGGCCCTGCCGTCATTAGACACAGAGCCCGCGAGCATGTACGTGGCAGCCAGCCAGCGTGTCACAAAGAGAAAGTGTTGCTCGGCGGCAAACGTCATTTAAATTCATCAGCGGCCGACAGGCAAACACACATGCACGGACCGACAAACAAATCGTGCACAGAAGCAAACAAACAACTCCAGACTCATTTCGATAAGCGGAATTAGGAGGAAGGCATGGGCGTTTTGTGCAACTATCACAACACGAAAGGGAGAAAAACAAACAGAGGAGATTCCCACTGTCATTTTCTGTCAACGCCGCAACGCTTGATTATTATGAGAAATGTCAGTTCGCCTTTCTCATCGCAGGAAGCCTCTCTTTAAACCAGAGTCACTCTCTACTAGTCACCGGTACACTGCCCGGGATCACATGATTCCAAGTTGCCCTGGCAACAGGACAATGATAAATTAGCCTGTCGGAGCGTAGCATTCAGCTCACACAGTCGTCCTGCAAGGTGGCTGCTCTGAGCTTTTCCAGCCTTGTGTATTTGGATCTAGTTCCTGCGACCATCTCCTAGGTACTTCTTAGCACAGTTTAACTGCTTTACGCTGTTTAATTAGGTCCCTTGCACATGTCTTGATGCAGCCCTGGCTATTTATATCCGGTTACTTCTCGCATGTAGCGTGAACAATAGGTGAAGACACTGCCGGCGAGACACCTGTTCGGAGATCGGCGTTCAATGATTTGTGAAACATGACAAAGGTGCAAAGCTGTGTAGGTGGAACCGTGTCCCTTCGGCTTGGCTGACTTCCCTGTCCTTTATTTCAGTCTCACAACATTAGGTGACTGGATGTGTTTGAGAGTTCAAGGCATGCAATTAAACATGCCTATTTAGAGCTATATTTTTTATAAACAACATCTCTGTGGCTCTATATATGCATGTTATTGCCATGCACAGATGGTGGACGTTCGGATTAATGGTCCATGGGACTGTGACATAAACATTGGCAGGATGAACAGCACAGGGCTGTTAAAAACTCACAGGTGACCACGGTCACATGTGATCTGAAAATCTCCAGACACTAGATTTATGTCCACAATAAGAAACCACACACACATAAAAAAGCATTAAAAAAGAAAAAAAAAGAATTCTAGTATATACTTTTCCCCCTTTGTTGAAGTTAATATCACTGGCTGCTTTCAAAAGCCAAGCAATTACAGTGATGAAAGTCCGAATGGTAAGATTCACATCAGTGCATCGGCATTAAAGTTATCAATGCAATGCATCGATTTAAAAAAGTGTGCATTAGTTTCAAGCTGGCATTTGTATCATGATGCAAAAAAAAAAAAATGTTTATATATAATTATTAGCAGCTGTGCTTTACTTTTATTATCTAGAACGTGACCAATAATTTGTGACCAATATTTTTTATGTAGATTGATTTCTCCTCTCTAAACTGTTTCTCAAATGCATTCTCTAATCACCAATGCTGCTATGTGAATATGACGTATCACAACATGGCTGTCTGAACCAAAAAAAAATAAAAAATAAAAAATAAATCTGTAATACACTGAATTGCAAAGCATAAAATATATTTTTTTGCATTGTGTCGTATTGTGTTGAATCACATTGTGTTTAATTGAATCAAAATCAGATCATACTGCACCGTAATGGAGTAAATCATACTGCATCTGTATCGGTCTTTTATCGTATCGTTGTCTATGCAACTAGCCTCAGTTATGGAGATGCACATCCCTAATACGTATATACTTTCCCCCTTTGGTAAAGTTTAATCTCACTTGTTGCTTTTAAAAAACAAAACAATTACAGTGATAAAAGTCTAAAAAAGTTTGATCTGAAACTACCTATAATCTATGGTAAAGCATCAACCCCATCTCTGAACAATAACTAGCCAGACAAAACAAAAAGACCAAAAATCACCTCCCCTGACCCTGGTGTTGATTACAAGATGTCTAGGACCTGGATAGGCAAGTAATCTGGTGTGGACATGAGAAAAGAGAATGATGCAGCGCTGATTTTTAATAAAGAACGTGTCCAGGTGGAGATAGCTGGGAGTTATGAATTCATAGAGTATTCAGCATGGTGGGGCCAGGGCTCAAAATCCCTGCAGTGCATCAGTGCTGTCGAGTCTTAAACCGACCAATCCGTCTTCTGTCCTCCCGGCTGTCACAGCATGGACCTGAAGCTCAGAGCTGCTGCCTGCACACTTTCATTACATACATCACTCGATGGGGCAGCCATCAAACGGGCTCAGTCTGCGTGTGATGATATTTTAGCTCACATCTTCATAATTAATGACTATTTATCTAGTGTAGAATGCAAAAACAAAAAAATATATTTTCAACAGGCTAGAGTTATGGCATACTGGTTAATATTGAGCTCTGGCGTTCACATTGGAAATGCAGGTTCGAGTGTGGCTTGCAACCATGGCCGTAGCCAGGCTTTGAAAATTTGTGAGTTCCAGGGGGTTTCTATAATAACCCCCTTATTATAGAATTGTGCTCTAATTTTTATGTGGTGGATAATTTTATCAGTTGTTGTTTTTGTGGCACAGAAGGTAAAGCATAAGTCATATGTATTTCAGCGTCTTCGACCCGGGTTCGAATCCACCTTTTGGCGAAAATGTTTCTCCCTTTTCAAATTTCAAATCACAGCAGAAAAGCATTCATTTTCAATGAAAATCAATTCAATAATCGAAAAGTTAAGGGTAGGTGTAGGGAAGGCTTTGTTGTCCCAATAAGGTGGCATCCATTAAATTAGACTCAATAAGTTATTATTGCATACTCCTCCAATAATACAATACTGAGGTGCAAATAATTGCCACTATTTGCAGTAAGTAGTATAAATAGCAGAAAAACCTGCTATTTTAACAGTATAAATAGAATCTATAGGTAATTGCACTTAGTGTAAATAGCCACTGCCTTTTTGATTACTGGCAGACTAATGTCGGTGATGCTATGTTGCCAGATGTTGCGATTAAAATAAACAGAAACCTATAAATAAATAAAATAAACTGAAATTATTTCAAATATTTTGGAAATTAGATAAGATAAAGTTATCGCTGACCCTAAACCGCAACTTCCTACTTTATTAACTTTCTAAAGTATCAAATTAAGTAGAAAAACAAGTCAAAAACACTTATAATAGCTGGATCTGGCAACATAGGCTGTGTCTCGTGCTATCACTCGCTCACAACTACGTGAAGACTCATTCACTTCGGAAGCGTCTCGCATCGATTATTTTCATACCATGGACGCTACACATTCTGAATTATACATGCAGACATTCAAATTAGGAGTTTAGCAGCTAATGAGTCAATCAGAGAACAAATTTTATTTTTTAAACATTAAAAATTTACCAAGGTCCGCACCTCTGTGATATCATAGCTGTCTACGGCCATGCTTGCATCTATCCTAACCCTGTTCTTGCCTTCTTTCCCTATCAATTTGGTCCTCTTGTAACAAATTATCAGACAATGCCAAAGAGAACATATATAATCTCTCTGGTCCCAGGTGTTCACTACAAGATGTTTATGACCTGGGTATGGCTAATGATCTGTTAAGAGAATCTGAATAAAGAGCGAAGCAGAATTGGATGATATTTTATCTCACATCTTCCTAATTTTTTGACTATTTAGTTACTATTTAGACTATTATTAAAAGGCTGGAGTCGTTGCATAGTGGTTAATACTGAGCTCTCGCACTCACATTGGAAATAGAGGTTTGAGTAAGGCTTGCAACTATCCTAACTCTTTTTTTCTTTCCCCGTCACTTTGGTCCTCCTGCAGTAACGTATCAGATAACACAGGTTGTTGTTGATTACAAGACATTTATGACCTGAGTATGCTAGTAATCTGGTGAGAGAATCCAAATAAAAAATAAATCTTACCTTATCTCATGTCTTCATAATTAATTACTATTTAGTACAGAATGCAAAAAGGCTATTTTTAGAAGGCTAAACCATGGCATAGTGGTTAATATTGAGCTCTAGCGCTCATATTGGAAATACAGGTTTGATTCTGATTTGAACTATCCCGATCCTTCCTTCCACATCACTTTTGGTCCTCCTGTTCTCTGTCCCAATAATTAAAGTGCTAAAAAATCTAATCGTATCTGAACCTCGGTCTGACCGATCTCTGAAATACCCGTTTCATATTGCAGGCACCACACCTCATATTTCTCTTGTATGACAGCAACACTCTGTAAATGTCACATTGGGCGGTGAGGTCATGCGTGTAACCCCGGGCTCAGCACGTCTGACGTGTATAACCCAGGGCTTTGTCTGTCACTTTAAAGCCACCGTCTAAGCCGGGGGCATGAGTCTGCCCGCTCTGATTCACATTCAGCAGGGCAAACCCGCTACTGCTATTGGTTACAGGCCTACAAAGCTCTCTTTCTCAACGGTGACACACTCTGCACAACCAGATGACCTAGGATTCGTCAAATACAGACTGCAACTACAAACTGAGCTGGGCTTTGTACACTATAACACACGACATCGTTTCAACTTAAAGCAGAGAAAAACGTATTTGTCTATTTTCTGGAGACGATTTTTTTCTCTCTCTCTCTCTCTGGAGATGGCTGGTGAGCCTTGGGTCCGGTTGTGTCCAGTTCTCCCCTGTTGTGCAGTTCGGCTAATTCTTCACTAATCACAGTGACACAAGTGTCAACACTGGTAATCTTCAACCCTCCGCCACGGCACCATCGCCTCGGCAACAATCCATTTGACAAGCAGGAATTACACAGTAAGATATGTGAAGGGATCACACGAGAGTTCAGGGCCCCACAAGCAAACTTTCTGGGTATCAAAGCTTTAGGCAAACAGAGGGATCCTTATTTGAGCCGTAACCAATGGTTACACACCACTGCAGGCCAGTGAAATATGCATGAAGAGGACTGAGAAGAAAGCAAGAGAGAGAGAGAGAAAGCACAAATAAATAATACCACTATGCCTTTGCTGCTCCTCAGACAGCTCTTTTACTTACATATCGCTCTCGGACGACTGTTTCTCTCTTCTCAGATACTGCAGGCGCCAGTAGGACTCAGACCACAGATCTGTATCTCCGTGTAATCAATAAGGACAGAGCATCCTATCAGTGCATTCGGCTTGTGAGTGCCTGAGCAAAGAGAGAGGAACCCCTTCAAAGAAATAATGAATTAATCTGAAAATGAACATAAACCACATGTCTTTCTGTGGAACACAAAGACATTTTATCTAATGTTCAAGCTGCTCTTTTCCAGACAAATGAAGAGAATTTCCGATTAGAAATAACAGGAAATCGCTTTACAGTGCATTCATTTCTCATCATGTAATATGCCAATTAATACATTACAAATAGTTTCTAACTTCGATACAATAACTTTCACCACAGTGAGATACCGTTACAGCAGTCAGGGCATACAATTTCCAAAACAATATCTAATGCAGTGACTGGAATGCAGAAATGCCACATAACAGCTTTGTTTGAGAAACATGTGGAAACTTTAGCTGCTACTCACGGTAATATGCCTTAATAGGGTGAAATGAGGTTGATGGCTTTATAGACCGTTAAATATGGTATTAAAGAATTAGATTAGACATTAGATTGATTTACCTGTGGAAAGAAAACTTCAAGTTTCCAGTGAAGTGTTCTTAATGCTGTACATTACAATATTCTTTACTGCAGATGGAGAATATGATTGACTGCGGTCTCAATTTCCTTCAGTATTATGGTGCTCATTATTACCATTGACTTGATGAGGCATGTGATTTGGATGAGAGAAAAAAAGAAAAGAAATAATGTTAATTCTAGTGCAAAAGAACACTCTCCAAGTGGTTTTGGCCATAAGCAGATCATAAACTATAAATCTATGCCTCTCGTTTTGTTGTTCCGCTTGTTGTCCTGTTTTATATCTATCGCACTGAAATGCAGGAATATGGATTGCTCCGGGCTAGGAATGATCACATTGGAGGGCACCGCTGCGTTTGTTTAAAAACTGGTGATGCTTCTTTAGAATGATGAGTAGCATTCCTTTCCTTTACTATACCTCTTCCTGGTTAGCATGTGCTAGTTAAAGGGCCGCATGATCAATCACATTTTAATCATGATCATGATTATCTCCATTTATTTTTGGTTGGTGGTTATTTGGAACACAAACAAAAAAGCTATTTTTGAAAGGATAGGAGACATAAAATACACACACATGTATATATAAATAAAACATTTTCTATGTGTGTGTTTATATATATATATATATATATATATATATATATATATATATATATATATATATATATATATATATATCAATTTTTACATATCATGTGTTCCCGGGGAATCGAACCCCAAACCTTGCGCTTGCTTACGCAGTGCTCTACCAATTGAGCCACAGGAACACACACATACATATATATATATATATATATATATATATATATATATATATATATATATATATATATATATATATATATATATATATATATATATATATATATATATATATATATATATATATATATATATATATATATATATATATATATATATATATATATATATATATATAATGAATATACACAGTACACACACATATATATTATGTAAACAAAAACTTTTATTTCGGATGCGATAAATCGCGATTGATCTTTTCACAGCACAATTCAAAACATTTGTGACCCAAGCAAGAGATTATTTTATTCAGCCGAGAAACTGTGTTACTGTTTGTTCTAAAATGCAGTCGTTTCATACCCCAGGGTTGTTCACTGCACACAGACACCCTGTAAGTGAGGGATTTGACAGTAACAATGGGGTACGTCTTGTCTGTTCTCGATGGAAATCATTCATATATGCCCAGTCAAGTGCCTTGGCTCTCCAGAGAGATCAGCAATTTAGTCCCCCCTGAAATAGGCACAGGTCTGTAATTCAATTCATTAGCACCAGGGACATCGGTGATGCATGTTGAGACCCTCGTGCTGCTTTTAGCAATAGTCCGGGTGTAATTGCATGGTGCTCTCTGCAACTGTATGAATGCACAACCTCTTTAATTGTACTCTAATGACACAGTGGGGCTGATTCCAACCTTACAGTGCTGCCGGGAATCCATTAGCACTGCTATCACGAGCTCTGCATGAACTAGGTGCTGGCTATCTTCTGGGGTTTGTGAAATATTTTGCCACTGAACATTTCCCATGTGGCACAAAAATATCGGGTCTTTGAAGTAAATGATTTAAATGATTTAAGCTTTATTTACAGCACCAGAGTTTCAGTGGCGCATAAGAAACAATTCTGAAAGAAGTCTTATTTACCAGGGCTAACTAAACCTGAATCTAACTGGCAACATAGCCAGTGGATTTTATTAGTGTAAATTTTTCAATTGGTTAATTCTTACAAAAGAAGAGCCCATTTGCTTGCACTGCAGTCATTAACTCGACAAGACTTTCTTTTCAATTGCATTTTCTGCTTGATTGTTTTCACTGCATTTCACTTGAGAACACCAATAATATACACAAATCAAATCTGTGTTTAAGTGAAATATCCATATAATAAGCTTTTGAACATGAATATGGGCTATTGCATTGCATTGCATTTCATTTTATGTCAGAATGGCCGAGTGGTCTAAGGCGCCAGACTCAAGACACATCCCCCTTCTCAGTTGCTGAGGTTTCTGGTCTCCAAATGGAGGCGTGTGTTCAAATCCCACTTCTTACAATGGGTCTAGGAAGTCGTGGCCTAATGGTTAGAGAGTCGGACTCGCAATCGAAGGGTTGTGAGTTCGAGTCTCGGGCCGGCAGGAATTGTAGATGGGGGGAGTGCACGTACAGTTCTCTCTCCACCATCAATACCACGACTTAGCTGCCCTTGAGCAAGGCACCGAACCCCAAGCTGCTCCCCGTGTGCTGCAGCATAAATGGCTGCCCACTGCTCCGGGTGTGTGTTCACAGTGTGTGTGTGTGTGTGTTCACTGCTCTGTATGTGTGCACTTCGGATGGGTTAAATGCAGAGCACAAATTCTGAGTATGGGTCACCATACTTGGCTGAATGTCACGTCACTTTCATTTCAAAAGCATTTAAAATACTAAATAAAGAAAGAAATAATTTAAAATAAATATTTCATTAATTGCTGCACAAAAGTCTTATCATGTGATCCTGCTGGCTCTGCATCACTAATGTCTGATCAATATAATATATATGTTAAAGATATTGATGGATTGATATGACAATAATATAGTGCTACAACAACAACAACAAAAAAGACAATTAAATCAATGTAAAAATAGCAGTATGACAAATATTTCCATAAAGACATTATTAGCAACAGAAGAACAATGATTTCCAGTACTGCACACACACACAGCTACACGTTGTACCTAACATAAATATGTATCTATATATTTCTGATAGTCCCTCCACTGCATGTGGGACATCAGACCAAGGCACACTAATAAGCATAATGCATCTTTAATGAAGTGTGTATAGATTTGTGCAGATGTTTGAGTCAGCACAAGTATGAATTTATCCAAGAAAGCATGGTTTATTTTAAGGGCAGGCTAAGCTGGAGTTTTCAGCATGTCACCTTTGTGGCCCCTTTCATACACATTAAGGAAAAGAAGAAATCAATAACTTCTGTTATATCATTATTTCAACAAATATCAGAGAGAGGATTAGAGGATTTCTACTACCTCTTGAGTAACCCAATGTCCAACACTGGTTGTAAAAGTGCCTATCCAGGCGAATAAGAATAACAGTATTTTTAAATAAAGTAATGAATATAATTATTAATAACTTCTGTTTTAACCCAAACTATGACTTGAAGAAGAAGAAGAAGAACTAAAAAACTAAAAATCTATAATATTCCTCACACACACACACAAAGAAAAACGAAGACAGTAAAATATAAGCACCCCATATCAACTTGCTGAAACTCAAGAATTCCAGTAACCACAAAGGCTGGAAACATAAAAAGAGGTATCTTTAATTTCCTAATTATTACTGATGTGTCACATTATGTTAATGCTTTAGTAAAAGCTAATAACTGCTCCCTGTCATACTCTACAAGCTATTAAATTAATTTAGCAAAGCTTTGCTAATACAAACAATTGAAACACTACATCAGAACGTTTTTTATTTATAATTGAAAATATGAGGTAAGAAACACAGTTTGCACCATAATAAACTGTAATGAACCTCATTACATTAATAATTCTACGAGAATGAAAAACTCCAAATAGCATTCCGTGGAAGCTAATTACATGGCATAAATTTACAACGAGCCATTTATAAGTTAAAGGCTTCAACAGAAACAAAGGGAATTAAGAACAAAAAAGAAATGAACAAACAGCCTGACGACAATGCCTGAGGATCACATCTTTCCGGAGAAATTCCATTCCATCGGACAGGAAAACAGGTCATTTTAGATTGTCTAACGCTGACACTACACACATGTGACATGTGACAATGTCGTGAAAAAAATTCATTTATTTCAGTAATTCAACTCAATTTGTGAAACTTGTGTATTAAATAAATTCAGTGAACACAGACTGAAGTAGTTTAAGTCTTCGGTTCTTTTAATTGTGATGATTTTGACTCATAATATGTATATTCGTATCTTTCTGCAGCACAGAAGATATTTTGAAGAATGTTGGTGACTAAACTGTTACAATGGATGTCAATGAGAACCAAAACTATTTGCTTACCAACATTTTTCTATTTATCTTCTTAAATGTTGTTCCACAGAAGTAAGTCACACAGGTTTTGAGTAAATGATGACAATTCAAATTTTTGGGTGGACTATACTGTACCTTTAAGGGCACTTACAAGGACAATCTTAGTGAAGAAAATACAGCTGAGGTAAGAAGAAAATACAATAAAACAGCTCAGAGTAATTTAAAAAAGTATTATTTTGCACAATATTTGTTTCTGTAATATATTCACATGTTGTTAGCTTAGCAACATGCTAACAGCAAACTCAACTTCAATCAATTGTAAGTCGAGTCTCCTGTCTAGATTTGCTGTTTGAAATCAGTTGCTAGACTAATGCCTACGAAGGCAGCTCACTATGTAGGTAACCAATTAACTTGATTTAGCTTCCTATTTTCAGCTTGTAACTACAAAAGCCATTTATCCTTAGTACAAATACACTTCCTGTGCAACATCTCCACATGAGATTTCGAGAGGCCTATGGCACTGAGTGAAGCCTTACTGTATCAACTTCGGCCTGGTATATTAATGCAAAAAAGTGTGGCCGGAAAATCTCCACGTGGATTTCACCCCAATCCCTAAATCGGGATTTAATCGCACAGTTCCCATCATGGCCAAACATCTCAGCTCTTCTCCACAAAAACACAGAGGGCACGGCGGCTGCGAGCTCCATACATGATAATACATTAACCTTCCTGAACAATACTTCCCTAAGCAGTCTGGGAAAAATAAATCCTCCATTCACAGGGATGAAAGGGGTGGATTTGTCACCACAGCTAGGTATTGATACACAGCTATTCCCTTCGATGGTTTACTTAAGCTCACCCCCCATCTATGAATACCTTCTGCTTGAATGGTGGCGGCAGACACCTTTTGCGACAGAAGCATCCTCGCAGCTCTTAGGCTTATTTAAGCCCATTACCCAGAAAGGTCCCTTCCTGGGCCTAGCAGAAGACGAATGCAGCATGGCAGAATTTTGTCATCTGTCATGGGGAATTGATATCAACCTGTCAGTTGTAAGAGGTTACACAGAGAGCAAACCAAAGGGTGAAAGCATCGATCTAAATGGCACTGAATAAGCAGACAAACCTCAATCCCTGCAATGAAACGTAAAGATCAATGTGCTTGGGTGGTTTAGATGAAAATGCAATCTGTGGACACATGAATATTTTAACGAAGATGTGTATTAGGGGACATTTTTTGACAGGAAATCGCTGATTTTATTCGCTGAGAGTTGAACAAATATAAACAGCCTGCTCTCTGTGACAGGGTTATGTTTTAGCTTGGTACTTTGGAAATTTAGATTCTGGTAAACGCTACTGTATTTGAGAAGAATGCAACATTTTCATATTTTTATTAGAAAATACTGTTCCAAAGAACACACAACTGTGAGTGACCTGTTAATATTATAAATTCAGGGACTGGACATCGATAACTAAAACCATTAAATACACCATAAAAATAACACTCATTACTTGAAATAAAAGATTAACTGAAATAAAACATAATAATATATATATATTTTTTTTAAATTCCAAGTTTTTAGAAAATTACATTTTCTTTAAATTAAACTTTTTACAATTAAATTATTTTTTAGTTTTCAGAACTCAAAATTTCATGTTTAACATGATACTAACCTTTAATACTTGCCTTTTCTTTATAATTAATTAATTGGAGTGAACACAAATACACTACATAAAAGTTAAAACCATAAAAAAAATATTACTTTAAAATAAACACTCACTAAAATAAAATAATATATATATTTTTTTGTTTTATTAAACTTACTTTAATTTAACTACACTGTGAAAAAAAAAAGATTTTTGCAAGAAGTTGCAAATAAAAAGTTATTGGAGTCCTTTACAAAACACACACACACACACACACACACACACACACACACACACACACACATATAAAATATACAAATATATTCTATTTTTATACATTTATTTTTATTTTAGCTAACTGCCAGTACAACATTTCCCATTTCCATTTAGTTTAAAATAAATTAAAATAATACTAAAATAAACAAATACCAAAATATCAAAAACACCAGTTTTTACTAAAACTTAAACTAATATATAGACATAAAAAGTTCCATAAAAAATCCTAAATTCTAAATAGTACCAAAAACTACATCGATGAGGCTAAAATAACACCCGGTTGGGATCAACTGGGCTCTTATTGTGGGCCTGGCACAAATTCACGCCCACAGAAACACATACGAAACTGTCAAAGAGTTCTCCTAGAATGGGGACCCATGGGGCAGAACACAGCCATGACTTTGCCAAAAGGGAAAAAGAGGCGTAGGGACAGACAAAAGAAAAGCTGAGGAGATTAATGAGCCTACACTCTGTTTTCTCTCCCGTTTAAACAGCGGTGCCTTACATTTGTTAGGATAAACTTAGGTTAAAGGTGTCCCACAGGTCCTGGTGCTCTGAGGGTAGAGGTTAGTGGTTCGGTTCAGGTGTTAGACTCCAGCAGGAGGGTTCAGAGGCCCACTAGCGTCTCCTGTGGGACGACAGCAGACTTTTTAAACAGAACTGGCCTCTGCCCTTTAACACCCTCGTCTCAGCCTCCAGAGAACGGAGTCACCTCTAAAGCTCATTGCCAACGCTGGAGTTTCAGGCCAAACCGGGAGGGATTACAGAGGCTTCTGAGCTTAACTGATGTACGGGGCTGCCTAATGTGTGGCACCAAAAATTAGCCCTCATAATCACCTTGACTTTCAC